>NC_034609.1:49047630-49064784 GCF_900095145.1 Mus pahari
CAAATTTTTCTGGATGGGTCTGCAGAGAATTGTACTGCAGAGAAAGGACTCTTAGAAGGTTGTGTTCTGTGTGGCTGATGTCTTATTACCTTTTCAAAATTATGAAATTAGACAATTATAGATTGGAATGATTTCAAGAGGCTAGGGAAGGGTTTTCAGTGGAAGAACTAGGTGTGGCTGCAAACTGGCCGCTTGAAGGATTCTACATCATGGAGATATTCTCCAATTTGTCTTTATGGCAATTTCTGGTGATGTTGTAGAACCCCCTTTCCGGGACCTCCACTGGAGTCTCGGGAAAGGGCCCACCCAAGGAAACTCGAGAGACCATCTTGATGCAAATACACGAGGTAGTTTAATGGCAGAGCTCCGGGCCAATACGTATCTCACACAGGAGATAGAGGAGTCGACCACGAGGCTCGAAAGCTAGGGGTTTTTATAGAGAGAGGGTCGGGGGCTAGGGGGAATTGGCATGGTTTCACCCGATTGGCTCATTTGAACATCAGCAAAAATGATTACACATCGGCAGAATAGTACATGCAAGTCATGATGTCAGGAGTCCCGAGGGGCGGATGCTTATCTAGGTCAGCGGAACATCTGGTTAACATATAACTTCAAACTATGTCAAGAGGGCAATGGGCAGAAGGAGGTGCCCGGCTAGATGGCTGGTGACTCAGCCAAGATAGCCCGGACAAGTTCTTGCATTCTTCTTTTATCTTTATGGCCAGTCAGCCCCAGGAATGTTTTAACAATGGGCCAGCCTGGACATGCCCAGGCCTGTTCCACTATGTTCTCAGCCTCAGGCTTCTAAGCTCACAAACAACTTTTTCTTTGGACTATTTGACATAAGTTACATAAATCACAGGCCTTAAATTTCATCTTAAATTTCATTTCCCTTCAATGTCAAGCTATGTAGTTTCGAAAGTTGTTACTGTTAGCCTTTTGTCTAGGCTCTGCCGCACAGTTACCTGACAACAGACAGGTGTGCCTGGCTCACTATAAAAGGGGTTTCTTGCCCCCTCCTCTCTCTATTGCCTTCTTTCTGTGGCTCTGTCCTCTTGTGCCTTACCCTCTTCCCCCCCCCCCCCCCCCTCTCATGGCCAGCCTCTACTCCTCTACTACTGCATTTGCTCTCTCCCTGTCTCAGAATCTACTACGCTCTAAACTCCCCTTCCCATGCCCCAAATAAACTCTGTTCTATAGTATATCATAATGAGGCTGGTCCCTCAGGGGGGGACCTCAGCATGGGCCCTCGGAGGCACCCCCTTCCCCAGTAACTGACACCTCCACCAAACATATTCCTTCTCTGCTTATTTTTATAAAACACAAAAGTTCCCTTTGAGAGAGCATGTTAAAGGGTCCACGAGATACCTTGGTCTTATTCTTTGCAACTGTATGGGAACCTGTACTTATTTCAAGAAAAAGGGGCTAATTTACAAAAAGAGCCTGTCACACCTCTTTTGTTTCAGGCTGATCAAAAACAGCAGGATTTTATTTGCTCCCCTCTGGCTGTCTTGACTAGTTGAACTAACTCCCTGTCGACACAGGACCAAAGGGAAACCTATATGAGGGTAATTGTTAAGGAGTCCTTGGTTCCATACAAAGGGTTGTACAAAGGTGTTTGCAGCAGGAAGCATTGTGTTATCCTGTCTATGTGTGGAGATGTGCTCAACAGAGATTGAGACTATCTTGCTCAATGTTTACACATGAGGAGTTTAAAGTTCTGCTAGCATTTTAAATTAAAAATTATTCATATTTGCATATGCTTGCGTGTGTGTGTGTGTGTGTGTGTGTGTGTGTGAGAGAGAGAGAGAGAGAGAGAGAGAGAGAGAGAGAGAGAGAATATGTGTGCATGCATGTAGAGGCTGGAGGATACCTTACCCTTCTTATGTGTCATCCTCTAGAACACTGTTCACCTCCTTTGAGACATTGTCTCTCACTAGCCTAGATATCACTAGTTGGACTGGACTTGATATCTCTACTTCCCAGCACTGAGATTACTAGCTTGTGCAGTAGGTCCAGCAGGTGCAGCGGGTACCCTGCAGATGCAGTGGGTGCAGCAGGTGCAGCATGTATTGCAGGTGAGCAGCAGGTGCAGCGGGTACTGCAGGTGCAGGAGGCACAGCAGGTACATTAGGTACAGCAGGTGCCCCCATATCTCACTTTTCACATGGGCTTGGGAGTCAAACTCAAGTCCTCATGCTTGTACGGCATGGAGACTCCATTTCCCTAGTCCTAGCAGCTTTTAGAAAGGGAAAGCTCTTGCATGATCATTTCTGGTGTAATGAGAGAAAATAGACAGTCAAGGGACAGTTAAGACACACGGAGAGCAGTCTGGTCTGGAGAGATGATTCAGTGGGTAAAAGTGCCTGACATTCAAATCGATGGTCAGAGTTAAATGTCCAGAACCCAGAGCAGAAGCAGAGAAGTGTCTCCTGAAAGCTTTCCTCTGGCCTCCACACATACATGTGTGATTGCTCACACGTGCCACATACATACACACAGTACTGAATGATAGCTGTGTAATGAAGAGTGATTCCAGCAACTTTCCTCACATCACTAAGTAACACAAGATCAGCAAACATGCTGGAGTTAATGTCCAGCTCTCATCGTTCAAAGGTGGTATGAAATCCAATGGTTAAGTCAAAGACTTAGTATATTTTCTTAGAAAAGCAACAGAGTCCAAATTAAAGTTTTATGTCAAATCTGTGCCTTAAAACAAACAAACAAACAACAAAACCAACATCCATGCCTTCATAAAAAAAAGGAGTAACATGAACTAGAGGTAATGATTGTCTCTGACATGAATTGTAAACACTACAGCACACACACTCCCATATGTTGGCTCCACTTGATCATGTCCAGATACTCTTTATGCTTTAAGTCCTTAGACTAAGTGCTATGCAACCAACAAACCTTGCACACTCTGTTGTTGGGTTGGTTGCTGACCAGTAAGTATAACCTAGTCAGGCTTTCTACCAGGTCATGGGTAGGTGTAAGTCCTGTCATATTCCAGTCCAATGTTTCAGATGAAATGGGCTTCTGGGAAACTTTCTGGAATGATATGTTTTCATTCTGAATTTACAAATAACAAAGTATCTTTATGTATGATACTTTGCATAGTCCTCCTTCAGTCCTAAAACCTGCATTAATTTTGAATCTGTACTAAGTATTTCTCTACTTCCATCTTGTTCAAAGCTAAAAGTATCCTTTCTGCAAGAAAAGAGCCAACAAACAGAATCTAAAACTTTGTTTCTAACTAATCCACTATTAAGGTCATTAGAAATACTACTGTTTCCTGAAATTATCTAAATCTTCCCCTACTCTTCCTCTGGCACCCCTCCCTTTTTTTCCAAACTGGATCTCACTATGTAGTCTTGGCTGCCCTGGAACTCACTCTGTAGACCAGGTTGGACTCAAACTCACAAAGGTTGGCTTGCCTCTGCCTCCTGAGAGCTAGGATTAAAGGTTTGTGCCATCATGACTGGTCCCCTGTCCTTTCTTATAACATAAAGACTGGATAATAGAGATGCAAGAAGAGAGTCAAAGTGGGGGAGACCCCAAGTAACTATTGTTGGGAATGAGGACCCTGACAATAATAAACAACAACCCCCTGCTGGCTTCTTCCTCAGTGATCTGTTTCCTCTCATAGGGGTCTTGGGTAAGAACTCAAGAGAGTTGAGAGAAAATTATTTTTTCTTTTTTAAAAATGCTCTTTTAAAAATAGTCTCCATCTCTGGCTGCATTTCATCTTCACAGAGGAATTCCCATGCAGAGCTTGATATCCTAGTATGTGTGTGATTTGAGAACACAGCATGTAGCTCGATCCCTGAATATCTTCCTTCTGCCTTCCATCTTATGACGGGTATGGATAGCCTGTGAGGAGAGGAGAGGTCACTACCGATGCTGACAGCATGTTCTATCCATGAGCAAGCGCTTCCTGGTTTCTGTCTTATGTCTCTCAGAATAGCGAAGTTCCCATCTTAGTAATTGTGATGGTTTGAATATGCTTGGCCCAGGGAGTGAACAGCACTATTAGGAGGTATGGCCTGGTTGGAGGAAGTGTGTCACTGTTGGGGTGGGCTTTGAGACCCTCCTCCTAGCTGCCTGTGAGTCTCTACTGGCTGTAATCGGATCAAGATGCAGCACTCTCAGCTCCTCCAGTACTATGTCTGCCTGAATGCTGCTATGTTAATAATGGACTGAACTTCTAAAACTGTAAGCCAGCCCCAATGAAATGTTTACCTTTAGAAGAGTTGCCTTGGTCATGGTGCCTCTTCACAGCAATGAAAACCCCAAGTGAGACAGTAATCTATCGTATCAGTGGCTGTTCTTGTGGCTATGACAAAACACTTGATAGAAAGAACTAAGAGGGGGGAGAATTTATTTTGGCTCACAGCTTCAGGGTATAGTCCACCATGGCATGGATGGAGTAGTCACATTACATCAACAATCATGAAGCAGAGTGTCAATGAAAAGTAGGGCTGAGCTTAAAGCCCCAAGGCCCACCTCTAGCTTCATTTTCTTTTTCTTTTTTTCTTATTTGGTTTTTCAAGACAGGGTTTCTCTGTGTAGTCCTGGCTGTCCTAGAACTCACTTTGTAGACCAGACTGTGTCCTTGAACTCAGAAATCTGCCTGCCTCTGCCTCCTGAGTGCTGGGATTAAAGGCGTGTGCCACCACACCTGACGCTACTCATTTTCTTGAGCAAGGCCCCATCCCCCAAAGTTTTCACAGCTTTCCCAAACAGTGCCACCAGCTATGGATAAAGTGTTCAAGTGTACACACCTAGGAGACACCTCACATTCAAATGACAACACCCACCATCCGAATTTTCCTCAAGATAAAAATGACCATTGTCTTTGAAAGACCCCCATTCCCGGGGAGACCCTCGCTCAAGTCCCGGGATGAGACGACGCCCCAATAACTCAAGAGAAACCATTCTTGATGCAATATGCATGAGGTTTAATCAGGAAAGTTCAGCATGCTGAGGTCGAGCTCATAGGAGATCGACCCTCAGCAGTTACAATTGAGGGCTTTTAAAGGAAAAAACCCCAAGGAAGAGGGAGGATAAGTCCACAAAGAATGGGGAAGCTGAGTACACATTACAGCTCATCTCTTATGGAAGAGTCACAGGCTATCTTTGGCAAACATTCTTGGTGGGGAAACTAAGTAAACATCATAACAGTGGGGATGATGCATCACAGCTCATCTCCTACGGAAGAGTTACAAGCCGTCTTTGGCTAACATTCTTAGTCCCTTACACAATGAGTCAGGCGCCAGGGTGGGTCAGTTGCGATGAGCCAGTTTTAGTGTTCATCGGTAGCTCAGGCTAAAGGCAAAGGAACAAAGAATTCTATGCTGAGCTTTGTTTCTCGGGGTTTTTAAAAGAAAACACATTGAGTTGGGGGGTCTTACATCTTCAAATATCTTTCCAATACCCCTTCCTGGAAGACATGAACTGTTTTACTTCCCTGGTCAGCCCAAACTGGGTATTACAGCCCCTAGGATTCCATGGTTCTTTGAACATGGAACCAGTTCCATGTATGTTTTGGAAACAAGTGTATTAAAGAAAGATAAGCTCAACAGCTCCTCTGGGTGAGTCCTCTTTCTGAGATTAAAGAACTTTTGCCAAAGCAGTAATTAGCAAAGTTAACATCTATTGCCTACAATAGAAGAAGACTTGGGAAATGAAAGTCCAATTATACAGAATAAGGCAAGAAGCAAACAATCAAAGACAAAATATAATGTGCTTTTTTTGATCCCCAGGACTAGTTGAAAAAATAGAATGTGTTAAAGAAAGCACTGGGTGTCCTGCTCTGAGCCCTCAATATTTGGTTATTTCAGAGGCCCTACATCCATAGGCAGCCACCCAAATGACTCCCACCCAGGGAGAAGACAATGACAGGATTTTCAATTCCAGCTGCCCACTTTCCACATCCATACAGAAATATACACAGCTTGGAATGTCACCTCCCACACCCACATTCCTCTTTCCTAGGCAACTCTATATCCAACAAAACAAAATAAAAAAAACCCTTAAAGACACAGGGTAGCTAGTGGCTAAAGTTATATCTCTGTCTTCTGTCCGCAGCATCCAGACAGCTAATTAGCTGTAGAGCTCTACCCCTCTACCCCTGAATGTTTTGATCTATCCACTTTCTGGCAATTCTAAATAAGGAAAGCTGGTTTTCAGAGCCTACATGTTCCTATTCCAGATTCCATAGATAAATCTTTTTTTTTTTTTTTTTTTTTTGTTTTTTTTTTTTTTTTTTTTGGATTGATAAAAATATTTTTATTTTTAAATTTTTAATTGGTTATTTTATTTATTTACAGTTCAAATGTTATCCTCCTTTCCCAGTTTCTCCCTCCACAAACCCTCTATTTCTTTCCCCCTTACCCTCCTTCTACGAGGGTGCTCCTCCACCTACCCACCCACTCCCACCTCACCACCCTAGCATTCTCCTACGCTGGGGCATCTGCTCCCCTGAGACATGGGATTACTCCAGTTGTGTCTTCCCTGAAATAAGCCAAGCTGGTTGTCTACCCAGACGAAAGGAATAGGCTATGATGCCCTCAACACCCCTCAGGGAGCCATTCAACAAATCGCCTGTTTCCTGCCAAGCCCTGGGCATGTGGAGAGGCAGAAGTGAAGGAGAATGCCACCTGCTGGATCCTGGTTAAAGCTAGGGCCTGGCTAGACTTTTGGGTACAAGAGATAGCTCACGTTGGAGCGGCTGGCCTAGTCTCACCGTTATTTACCTTTGTTAATAGTGTCCCGGAAGTGAACCCGATAATGAACCCGAGCCTTTACCAAGTGTTCCCACCTATCTGGGGACAGTCAGCCATCACAGCAATTCCTCAAAGTGGAAACTATTCCCCCATTAGAGTCAAGGACATAAAGTGTCTAGTCAAGGCCTGAGAGGGAAGGAAGGAGCAAAATTCCATCCCAGGGGTGTCTGAATAACCGTTATCCAGAGCAAGATGCTTCTGGGTGGAGGAAGACATATCCGTGTCTCCCAGTCACCCAGATCTTGGCTGGGTTTCCCTACTGTCCCCCTGACCCCACCCCCACCCCGCCCACCGCCTGACCACATGCTTCGCTTCTCATAAGAATACTTCTGCTGGGAGGAATGCCTACCCTCCTGCCCTGTAATAAGTCAACAAAATGTCTGCAGCATGCTGGTGCCTGTGTCCGGGCCATTGTTGTTAGCCCTGCGTCTCTTCTTCCATCCTGGCTCACGACTTATTCTCAGATAAACTGGCAAATAATCTCTACATTGGAACAACAGGGTGCTACTTTCTCAGGATAGATGGGGCCTTACAAGTCAGGTTGCCATGTGTGTACTATGCAGACCTGTGAAATCAATAACTAGTTTTAGAAGGAAAAACATCTATCGATAGTGTCACTGGCATTTCTAGGATCAGAGCCTGGGCTCGATGACCTAACCTCACAGGCCGAGGATAGGCACAAGTGTTAGAACGTCCCGTAAAAGAAGCGTCTGTGAAGGAAGCCGATGGAGAGTTATGAGCTCGTGGGCCAGACAGTCGTGATGAGACCCTGAAGAGAGAGCGCGTAGGAGAGATATTCACCACGTGTGGCATGGTGGGTGGCCTGAGAGGAGAGAGAGATTCTAGAGGTCCCAGATTTGGAGAGTTAGTTTCTCACACCATAGGCAACTGAGCAGAGCAGTTGGAGGCCCAGAGGGAGTCTTGGGGGACTTTAGCATTTTATCTAGGCTCTGCCCCACAGTTACCAGGCAACAGCCCGGTGTGCCTGACTCCCTATAAAAGGGGCAGCTCGCCCCTCCTCTCTCTCTTGCCTTCTTGCTCCTGCTCTGCCCTCTTGCCCTGTACCCCCTTCTCCCCATTACCTTCCCCTTCTCTCTCCACATGACCGTGGCCGGCCTCTACTCCTCTACACTCTCTCTCTGCCTTTCTCTGTTTTTTACTACCCTCTCAACTCCCCTCCCCATGTCCTGAATAAACTCTATTCTATATTATACCAATATGTGGCTGGTCCCTCAGGGGGAAGGGATGCCTTAGCATGGCCTGGAGGCACCCCTTTCCCCCCACACCTGACCACACCTCCACCAGACACATTCCTTCGCTCTCTTTATTTTTTATAAAACACAACAGGGGACAGGGCAGGTGAGGACCTCCATCTTATAGAACAAAGGGGGTTTCTGGCACTTACATGTTTCCAGAGTGACAGGGGTGAGGTTCTGTTACATCAGTGCATGCTAGAAGGAAGTCTGTAAGACACAGATAAAGAGCAGCAGCAATTCAAGGTAGTGGTGCAGGCCTGCCGTGAGCAATGATGGGGAGGGAGAGTGTAGGGACACCTTGTGCTTCATCAGTACCATCCAGGCAGAGAGGCTGGAACGGGGCACGGCCTAATTTCTGTGTGTGTACCGTGGTGGTGACGATGAGGTGATCTAACAAAATTTAATACAGAAAAACAGGAAGAAGAGATTTATTTGATGCGGATGCAGCCATAAAAGAAAGAAGGGTAAATAAAGGGGTGCGGTGATGCCCAGGTTCATCGTCAGGGTTCTGACAGGAGGCTTGGGTTTACAGAGGGCAAGAGGATGCATAGCTAAGCACTGTTGGTCAAGGGGTGGTCCTGACCTGTCACCCACCCACCATTGCCTCAGTCCTGCAAGGTAATCTGACGAGGTCTGGCGGATACCAGGATTCAGTGTTTCTCTTCTCCTGGCTGGAGATTCCTGGGGGAAGTTCCAGTTTCCTGAGGTGCACTGTGGAGGGGCACAGTATCTGTCAAGTCATCACTCCTGCCGTGACAATTATAGAGCCTCGTTTCTCACCTCATCTCTGATGTGGGTAAGTCAAATTCATGTGCAGCCTATTATCAAAATGGGGGAAATCCACCCAGCGGGCCGGCTTCATAACAACCATGTTAAGAATGGACAGTGCTGCTGAACGTTATACGAAGGCTTACTTAGGCTTCGCCCTAAAAGGTCTCTAATTCCAATTCCCTTAAAAATGTTACATGAAGCCCATACACGTGATGGTTTATGCTTAATTCCCAGATCCTCTGCAAAGAATATAAGCACCGTGTTGTGCACCTCTAACCCCAGAACTGAGGGGCAGAGATGAGAGGATCCTTAGGGCTCTCTGGACAGCAGGCCTAGCCAAATGGATGAGTTCCAGGTCCTGCTGAGAGTCTGCCTGAAAATATCAAGTGTCTGCCTCTTAAAGAAAAGTATCCAAGGTTGACCTCTGATGCACACACACACACACACACACACACACACACACACCACCTGCCTTCAACACACACACAGACACATAGAAACAGACATGCACCCCTTGTCCCTAGCACACAGACACACAGACACACACACAACCACACACACACACACACATGCACACTTTTGACCCCAACACACAGACACAAAGACACAGACATACCCTTGCCCCCAATACACACACAATCACATTCCTGACCCCAACATACACACATAGACACACACACCCTTGCCCCCAACATACATACATGCACACACACACACACACACACACACACACCCACACACACACACCTGTCCCCAACACACACACACACATACAGCCTCCCTGTAGGCATATACACCCTGGCCCCCAACACAAACACACATACACATACTCACGATTGAATTGGGAATGTTGTCAATCTGCTTTTTATAGATGAACCTTCTTAGTTGTTCAAATGCTTGCTCATCAAGTGATGGTATTAGCAAGTGGAGCCACTGGAAGGTAATTGGGTCATAAGGGTGAAACCATGGTCACTTGGGTTAGAGGCCAGACAGCTCTGTCACATCTTCCACCATGCAACCACAGCAAGAAGGTACTTTCAGTCTGTGAAGGGGAAGTGGGCTCTTGCTTGACACCAGTCCACCACGTCTCAACCACAAGATTAAGGATCTCCAGTCTCTGAAACTGAGAGAAATAAATATTTCTGGTTTATAAAGCGTGTAGCCTGTCGGAATCTGCTATGGAGTTACAAATGAACCTAGGCATCTGTTTCCAGCGGCTCACCCAAGACATATCAGAAATGCATGAAAGGTTTGTACATCTATCAGATGTTGTTTAAAATATTGAAAAAAAAAAAGCCTACGGGGATTCTTCTTATTTTTTTATACCATATAATACTGGGTAGCTATTAAAATGCAATTTTCATAAAATATTAAATATCAGAAAATTCTTAATGTAGTGTTGGATGAGAAGAGTATAAGAGAAGAGAGATGATTGAAAGTATTAGCCATCATCGTGTTCAGGTAGCAGGAGTAATTTTGGTTTTATTTTCCTCTCTTATTTTTCTCTTTAATAAATGTGTTTTTAGTCATTGGGAAACAAAATCTACATTTTTAGAAAGAGTTGTTTATGTAGGCAGGGGCTGGCACACAAATGGATCAAACAGACTGGCACACATAGTCCAGTCCAGCTGAGTCTCTGCCAAATGAGGAATAGGAAGATCTTGGCAGTGTTGTTAAGGTAGTGACCCTCCGCAGCGCTTCTCTGACCTCCCTAGACTGAGCCGACCTCTTTCTCTTTCATACCCACAGAATACTGCTGTGTGGTGCTCTTTGCTTCCCTCAATGATCTGGTGTCAATATAAAACTTATAGCTTAGAAGAGCTTTGAAGGTCACCTGGCTCAGCCCTAAAGTGCTGCTGCTGAGTTGCGTGAGCCCAGAGAAAGCCATTAAGTCAGCATTTGTCAGTAGCTTTTTTTAGAAGGCAAAGGAGAAATGAAATACTTAGGTCACCCCAGTTGGGAGTCCATAGGTCACCTCAAATGGAAATGCATAGGTCACCCCAGGTGAGTAGAGTCCATAAGCCACCTTAGATAAAAGTTCATAGGTCACCTCAGGTAAGGACAGTCCAAAGGTCACCTCAGATAAAAGTTCACAGGTCACCTCAGATGAGGACAGTTCATAGGTCACCTCAGACAGAAGTTCATAAGTCAGCTCATATGGGGATAGTCCATAGGTTACCTCAGATAAAAGTTCATAGGTCACCTCAGATAAAAGTTTATAGGTCACCTCAGATGATGACAGTTCATAGGTCACCTCAGGTGAATAAAGTTCATAGGTTACCTCAGATGGAAGTTCCTTGGTCAGCTCAGGTGGGAACAGTCTGTTCTGGCTAGGTTTTTTGTCAATTTGACACAAGCTAGAACCCTCTGAGAGGAGGAAACCTTCATTGAGAAAATGCCTTCATAAAATGGCCTGTTGGGTCATTTTCTTGATTAATGATCGAGGTAAGAGGGTCCAGCCATTGTAGGTGCTGCTACCATTGGGCCAGCAGTCCCAGAGTGTATAAGAAGACAAACTGAGTAGGCCAGGAGGGGTCAGTCAGTTAACATTGTTCCTGCATGGCCTCTGCCCCAATCCTGTCTCCAGGTTCCTGCCCTGCTTGAGCCCCTCTGCCTTAGTTTCCTTCAATGGAGTGTCACCCATTGAAGCCGATAAATGCTTTTGTACCCAAGTTGCTTTTGGTCATTGGGTTTATCACAGCAATAGAAACCCTAACTAAGTCTAGGGGCTGGAGAGAGATGGCTCAGCAGTTAAGAGTACTGACTGCTCTTCTGAAGGTCCTGAGTTCAAATCCCAACAACCACATGGTGGCTCACAACCATCCATGAAGCTCTGACACCCTCTTCTGGAGTGTCTGAAGACAGCTACAGTGTACACACATATAATAAACAAATAAATCTTTTTTTTTTAAAAAAAAGAAATTGTCTGTAGGTCAGCTCAGGTGGAAGTTGATAAGTCATCTTAGGCAGGAGTTTAAGGTCAGGCTAGGAGTCTTTGGGTCACCTCAGATGGAAGCCCATGGTTAACCTCACAGAGGAGTCCCTAAGTCACCTCAAGTAGGTGTCCATGTGTCATCTCAGGTCATCAGTCTTGATGGTCATTCAGTAGGAGTCCATCAGTCACCTCAGGTGGAAGTCTTTGGTTCACTTCAGGTCTGATTTCACCAGTCACCTCACATAGAAGTCCATGGATCACCTCAGGTAGCAGTTCCCAAATCACCTCAGGTGGATCCATGGATCACTTCATGTAGGTCCATGGGTTACTTTGGATGGATGTCTTTGGATCATCCCAAGTTAGGGTCCCCAGGCTACCTCAGATACGAGTCCCCAGGTTACTTCAGGTGAGAGACCGTAGGTCATATCACATGAGATTGTTGAAGCATGAGACAACCAGAGAGATTACTGGGTTTCAGACATGCCAGATACACTTGACCTCTTAGGAGGTAATTTAGTGACTGGATATCTTGAAGTCTCTTCAGGCACAGAGTATCTCCTCTCTACTCATTCAAGTGTGTGTGTGTATCCTACATTTTTTTAATCTGTTTATGTGTCAATGGGCATTTGAATTTTGTCCATCTTTTAGATAGCATGAGTAATAATGGTATAAAAGTGGGTATGCAGTTTTTATCTCTCAGATCCTGCTCTTAGTTCTTTGGGCTATGCATCCAGATGTAGGCTGACTGGATCATATCACAACTGTTTGCTCTTTTTCATAACAGCTCCCCCATTTTCCACCCCTACTCCCCATGCACAAAGGCTTCCATTCTGTACACCCGCAAACACTTGTTACTTCTTGGGTTTGTTTAGTTTTGACAACAGCCTTCAAAATGGATATAAGATAGTATCTTACTATGGTATTGATTTATGTTTTTTAAAAAAATATTGGTGAGGCCTCCCTAGTTTCATTTCCAAGGCTGTGATAAAATATTTTGCACAACCAAAAACCAACCAACCAACCAACCAACCACCACAACAAAACCAACTTAAAGTAGCAAATGATTCAAGGTTGTATTCCATCACTATGGGGAAGTCAAGGTAGCAGGAACTTCAAAGGGCCAGTCACATCACATCCACACTGGAGAGCAGAGAGAAACTGTTGCAAGTATATTTTCTTGCTAGCTTTGGCTTAGCTTGATTTCCCAACTCTGATGCCGCTCAAAACAGCCTGCCTAGGGAATGGCGCCACCCACAACAGACCTGGGGCTTCTCCATCAGTGAACATAATTAAGAAATCCCACCCAGATGTGCCCATAGGTCAACTCAGTGCAGGCAATCTCTCACTGAGACTGTCTTCCGGGCAGCATAACAGTTGCCAAACACTTTTTCATGCTTACTGGCCATTTGCACATGGCTGTTGGAGAAGTGTGATTCAAATTTGGGCACATTTTTAAGGGAGGTCATTTGCACTTTTGTTGCTGATGCTGAGTAGGAGCTCTTTCTACACCCGTCCAGCCGCGTGGTCGTCGCTTAGATAGCCGGGAAGCTTCCCAGTGCTCCCGACTGTCTGTGATTTTGCTCATTGTCCTTTGAAGGACAGATGGGTTGAGCTTTGACATCTGTTTTGTTTCTTCTCATTTTGGCTGCCTGTCTTTCAGGTGTTATATCCAGGGAATCGTTGCCAAACCTGATCCCCAGGATCTCTCCTTAGTTTTGTTTGTTTGTTTGTTTTCACAGAGTCTTATAGTTTAAATCTTATATTTAGACTGGTTTTTGTTTGTTTTGTTTTGTTTTTGATAAGGGGCTCACTCTCACATTTCCCAGGATGGCCTCAGATTCTCCATGTAATAAAGGATGACCTTGAACTCCCAACCTTCCTATCCCTGCTTCTGCTGGGATTACAGAATGTGACAACACATCCTGGTTTTATGAGTTCAGGGGATGGAAACAAGGGTTTCTTGAATGCTAGGCAAGTGTTCTACCAACAGACCACATCCTCACTCGTTTCTTTTTTTCTTTTTTTTTTTTCCTTTTTTTTTTTTTTGGTAGTTAGACTAATTTTTAGTGTGTGCATGAGTGTATGAGTGTATGTGTACATGTGTGTGATGTGTGTGTGTATGTGTGCATTCATAGAGAAGGTGCTCAATTACCCGGAACTGGACTTATAGGAGGCTATGCTGAGCTATCTCTTCAGTCTATCTCAAATCCATTTCTGATGTTGTAGGAGGAATGGCAGTGGCCACCTCTACATTAATGTTGGGGCCCATGCAGCCGCAAAGGCATCTCCTGTAGGAGAACCTAATTGAAGATTGCCTGAGAGGCCAAGGATTGCTGATGTAGACAATGCCAGCCAATCAGGAACTGCTGTTTAGAAGAGATGCTTTCTTGGGACCAATGGGATGCAGGTGGAGGGTATTAAAGGAGCTTTTAGCAGCATTGAGATGAGCTTGCTTTGGTGTTTCTCACCTGCTCCCAGAGTCTGTGTCTTGACTCCACACCACCTCACCTCCAACCCCCAAGGGCAGTGGGTGAGTAGCCCAGTGCACAGGCAGTGTGATGTGTTCTCACACATCTATAAAGGGAAGGCTCTACTTCATTCCTTCCTTATGTGTTCACCACATGCTGCAGTGCTTTCCCTTTGATTTCTTTGCATCATGGTTAGTGGTCTCTCATGTATGAAGGTTTAGTTTCCTCATGCTCTTAACCTGCTAAAAATAATTTGCTGGACTTCCTCAGAGCAAAGAACAAGGCATTTTTAATGTCCATATTGTTTCAATGAATACTTTTCTTCTTCAGTAGATTTTAATTCACACATGCATAAAAGATACATTAAAACGAAAACCACTACTGAGAAGCTAATTCAGATACAAATGTAGCGCTGTTAATGGGGGCGGGGTCAATGATGATGTGGGTTTCTGCAGATGGCAAGTAGGTAACCATTTGTCTTGTTGCATCAATTGTCTGACTTTCCTCCTAAGTACTAAGAGAACAGAAGTGAATTTAAAAAAACTGAGTTTACTTTATGTTCCAAGTTAATCTCATTCATGCCTCCTGTAACCCAGAGAAGTGTGAACATGGCTTTCCAAGAACATTGGGCTTATGCTTGTGTGATTTAAAAGTCTATGTTTGGCCCAGAGGGATGGCTCAGTGAGGACAAGCATACTACCATGCCTGAGGACCTAAGTTCCAACCCCTTATCCTATGTGGCAGAAGGAGAGAACCAAATTCTACAAGTTGTCCTCTGACATGTACATATCACACACGGGGACACACACACACACTAAACATGTACATATCACGCATGGGGACACACACACACTAAACAACTACATATTTAAAAATCTATTTTTTTTGGAAAATTTTCCAATTAATAGTGTTTGTAAAATATCAAATATCCTCTTTATCCCTGTCAGTGTCAGTTACCCGACATGGGTTAGGAACAGAGTTGGCTGCCTGGGGCAGTGCAAAATATTCATATTTTAACCAGGATAGAAATATTCTCCTTTTATACAAATGAAGTCAGAAAAAGAGATTCTAGCCATGGTGGCCTGTCTTCCCAGAGCTGGGACCCCAGCTGTGTCCCCTTCACAGCTCACCATCTGCCTCCCAGCAGGCGGGGACAAGAGATGGAGACCAACTCCCTTCCTGAAGATGACGCCGCACTTACAGTTCATCCATCTGTAACTAAGGTCCTTGACTTCAGAGCAACGCAGTCATAGTTATCAGTCACTAGAAGACATTTTTAGCAGCTGAACACTGTCCTAACTTAACTGTTCATTTGAATTATCAACACCTCTTCCAGCGCATCCTCCCAAAGCGTGCTGACGTCTAACTGCAGGGTCCACTGGGGTGAGAGAGTCTTCTTTCCCCTAGCTGTGTTCTTTCCCAGAATTCTTAGTGCCAAATCTCCTGCAACACAAGATAGCTTTGCACTTGACCTCTGAGAAGCAATTGGATGTTAAAAAACAAAACAAAACAAAACAACACTATATCAGGATCCTGTCAGGATACACTTCTTGGCATCCACAATAGTGTGTGCATTTGGTGACTGTATATGGGATGCATCCTGATATAGCTGTTTCCTGAGAGGCTTTGCCAGAGCCTGACATATACAGAGACAGATGCTCGCAGAAAACCATTTAACTGATCATGGGGTCCCCAATGGAGTTAGAGAAAGGACTGAAGGAGATAAAGGGGTTTGCAACTCCATAGAAAGAACAACAGTATCAACCAATCAGAGCTCCCAGGGTCTAAACCACCAACGAAGGAGTTCACGTGGAGGGACCCATGGCTCCAGCCATATATGTAGCAGAGGATGGCCTTGTCCAGCATCTATGGGAGAAGAGGCCATTGGTTCTATGAAGGCTCAGTGCACCAGTGTAGAGGAATGTGAGGGCAAGAGGTGGGAGTGAGTGGGTGGGGGCACACCCTCATAGAAGCAGGAGAAGCAGGAGAAGCAGGGATGGGATGGGGGGTTCTGGGAGGAAATCAGGAAGGAGGCTAACATTCGAAATATAAATAAATAAAATATCCAATAAAAAAAAAACAAAACACTATGTGTTCATATGGGAGAGGATGGTGCCTCCTCTCAACTCATGCCTGGAGGAACTAGGACTACCTGGATACAGCTTGAAGGTTCAAGTGGCCTCTGTGAAGACCTGAAAGATTCCTTAGGTGCTGTGAGCAGAGGACCAAACACTTCTCTGGAGCATCGTTTTCCCTCAGGAAGGGGTGGCGTATGGCTGAGGTCATAAGGGATAATGGAGGAATCTAAGCACCTAGGGACCTGCTGTTTCAAAGTCCAGAAGACCTGAAAAGTAAAAGAATTTCCCACAATGCATTTGTCAGCAGAATCCCATCTCCCTGACCTTGTCTGACGACAAATCTTTTCTGAGGTGAGCTGAGACCACTTAAAATTCTCAATCAACTTAGAGTGGCCACACACCTATTTCAGTGAACAAACAAAACAAAACAAAACCCAACCTTAAAGTATTTGATTTCAATGCATCACCTCAGACCATGTGTCATGTCTTAGTTAGGGTTTTAGTGCTGTGAGCAGACACTATGACCAAGGCAACTCTTACAAGGACAATATTTAATTGTCTGGCTTATAGGTTCAAGGTTCAGTCCATTATCTTCAAAGCAGAAGCAGGGTAGTATCCAGGCAGGCATGATGTAGGAGGAGCTGAGAGTTCTACATCTTCATCTGAAGGCTGTTAGGAGAAGACTGACTTCCAGGCAGCTAGGATGAGGGTCTTAAAACCCATACCCATAGTAACAAACCTACTCTAACAAGGCCACACCTACTCCAATAAGGCCACATCTACTCCAACAGGGCCACACCTACTCCAACAAGGCCACCTCTCCTAATAGTGCCACTCTCTGGGCCAAGCATATTCAAA
>NC_034609.1:49065609-49084221 GCF_900095145.1 Mus pahari
AAGAAGAAGAAGAAGAAGAAGAAGAAGAAGAAGAAGAAGAAGAAGAAGAAGAAGAAGAAGAAGAAGAAGAAGAAGAAGAAGAAGAAGAAGAAGAAAGGAATTGAAGGAAGGAAGGGAAGGAGGGAGGGAAAGAGGAAGGGAGTGGTTTCTTTTCTTTTTAAGATTTATTTATTTATTATATGTAAGTACACTGTAGCTGTCTTCAGACACCTGAGAAGAGGACATCAGATCTCATTATGGATGGTTGTGAGCCATCGTGTGGTTGCTGGTATTTGAACTCACGACCTTCAGAAGAACAATCTCTTAACACTCTCTTAACCGAGAGTGGTTTCTTGAGACTCAGTTTGGGGTGTTGAGTTCATCATGGGCTGGCTGGATAACCTTGAGTCTATGTTTGCCTTTGCACCCTGGTGGTCTTAAGAAGCAGAGAAGGCTGCTCACCTCATGGTAATCAGGAAGCAGACCGAAGGGAAAAAAGACTGGGGTTACTGCCCAAATAACCCAACTTCCTCCCCTCTCCTAGAGGTTGTGCACATCAAAGCCCCAGGGGTGTGAGGGAAGGAGCACAAACCTTCAATCCAGGGGCTTGCAGGGAACACTTGTCGAAAGCTTAGTGCCTGCCCTCGGCTTCTGGCAGCGTGCGCCCGGAAGTTACAGGTGGACTTGAGGGGTTCCAAGTCCTAAGAAGCCACGCTTGTCTCCTGGCACAGTTACTGTCCATGCAAGACAGAGAATGCAAAGGACCCTTCACACGCTCCCTGGGCTAGCGATGATGTGAAGCTCTGCATGCCATCAGCCAGGGGTCCACAAAGTCCATCATGCAGTGTGCCAACAGCATTCCATCTTCA
This sequence comes from Mus pahari, assembly GCF_900095145.1. Taxonomy (NCBI): domain Eukaryota; kingdom Metazoa; phylum Chordata; class Mammalia; order Rodentia; family Muridae; genus Mus; species Mus pahari. The sequence goes on from NC_034609.1 coordinate 49,066,458, forward strand.
GAAATCAGTAGAATCTGTGCCGATCCTAGAAACACAACGGCTTTTCATGGTTTTAGACGTATTTTAAGGGCTTAGTACATATTTTTTTTTTTCTGAACCTGACAGAAGATAATTGACCAAAGAAAAACCCTTACCTATTCATATCCTATTAAGCCACCAGAGAAGAACAGCTTTGAGACTAAATCAGACATGCAATGCGGTCACCTGAGTTCACCGGTCCCTAAGCACCTTCTCAGCTAATCAATAATGGCTGTTCAAGTCAGCACGAGATTTTCTAATGTTTGGTAATAGTTATCTTAATTTATTATTTAGAGCAGTGATTTCAAAATCCAGGGTGCTGGGAAGAGAGCCCAGTGAAGCACTGTCTTGCAAACACAAGAATCTGAACTTGTTTCTCAGGGCTTCATGGGTGGAAAAAGTCAAGTGTGTGCTTGTAATCTCAGTGCTGAGGAAGTCATGTAGTCATAGGCAGATCCCCTAGCCTGAGAGCCCCATGTCTTATGAGAGACCCTGGCGAGATGGCTTAGTGGGTAAGAGCACTGACTGCTCTTCCAAGGGACCTGAGTTCAAATCCCAGCAACCACATGGTGGCTCACAACCACTCATAATGAGATCTAATGGCCCTCTTCTGGTGTGTCTGAAGTCAGCTACAGTGTACTTATGTATAATAATAAATATTTTTAAAAAACAAACAACAACAAAAGAACCCCAATAATGTAGATAGTTTCTGAGGAATGCCATCCTATGTTGGCATCTGTCTTCCACTTGTACATGAATACATAAACACATATACACATGCCCTTGCATGTGTGAGTGCACCCTCACCCTCACCCACAGGCATGCACATGCGCACACATACACAAACGTGCATGTGACAGAGAGAGAGAAAGAGAGAGAGAGAGAGAGAGAGAGAGAGAGAGAGAGAGAGAGAGAGAGAGAGAGACAGTCTTTATGGCCTGTTCAGAGATAGTCTGGCTTTTGGGGAGAGGTGTGTCCTCCTCACACACATTTGCTGGGTCTTCACCAGGCACCCTGCACTACATACTCATACTTTACCTTATCTTGTCCCTTGAGATGGATGGATTTAAGCACAGAGGAGAGAGGAAACCGAAGTGTAGAAATCCTTTCCAGTGAATGCCACAGCATCATGGAGTATATTTTAATTTTCTATCAACAGTCTAGCTTTTTTTTTAAAAAATGTACTTCCTTTTTTAAATTAAAATTTAGCTTCGTCAAGCTTGCAGAGTAAAGCTGTCATGATTAATTGAGAGAGGGCACTGATGAGATGTGATGTGGAGCCCTCATTAAGTGAAACCCACAAAACTTTTTTTTTTTTTTTTTTTTTTTTTTAAATGAAAGGGCCGGCTTCACCTCACAGTGGGTTTTCTGCACTTCTTCCCAGATGGGGCTAAGTACCATCTTCATTCACATGGATGTGGGGTTGAGGTGGGGCATGATGGTCCAAGATTTCCCATATGCTCAGTGCTGGGTTACCATGGTTACTGTACCATATCCCTGCCTTCCGGGGATTTTGCTTTTCTAGTTGTAGTATAAGTTACTTCTGTTTAGTTCTAAGGCTAGGAAGTGAGCTGAGAAGATTATGTGGCACAACCCACATCCCAAGAAATAACAATGCTTCAGTGTGTGATACCCTGCCTTATGTCTGTCCTTCCATCCCCACAGATGCTTTCCCAACTGTAGGTTTAAGGACACAGAAACATATTCAAATCCAGGAAATAATTTTTTTTTTAATTCAAACAAGAAAAACTAACCAACCAAAACCCACAGTGCTTTTCCATCTCACGTCTGCTCCTGGTTGCTTTAAAAATTCAGAATCTGGGAAGCTGGGAACAAAGTACCGGGAAAAGAGGCTTTTGTCATAAAAGAGAACCAACAGACTTGGCAGCTATCTCAGTGGTGAGCTGCAGGAAGCCAACAGCTGTGTTCTGATTTGCAGCCCCAGAGAAGTAAGGCCATCTCCTCCACAGGCAAATGTGTGATGTCCAGGGCAGACCCATTTTCTCTCTACGCTTGAAAGGAAAGTGGGGTGGCTTCAGGACAGAGAAGCCCTCCATCTCCTGGCTACACAGGAGATATGATTCGGGAATCAATGTCTTAGTGGGTCCTCAGTTTCAGCTCTACCTTGGAAACAACACCGCACATATTTTATAATCAGAGAGGAGGAGAAGGGGGTGAGGGGGGGATTGTCAAGATAAGAGAGGGTAAAGGGATGGCTACTGTTCTGCAAATAGAATTTTACATGATTCAACTAAGTATTGCAAAATGCTAAAATACAAAAAGGTCCATATCTTTGGGTTTTACTGCTGTGAACAGACACCATGACCAAGGCAACTCTTTAAGGGCAACTTTTAATTGATGAATCCATCATCAAGATAGGAGCATGGCAACATCCAGGCAGGCATGGTGCAGGAGGAGCTGAGAGTTCCACATCTTCATCTGAAGGCTGCTAGGAGAAGACTGACTAAGCAACTAGGATATAGGTCTTGAAGCCCACACCCTCAGTGACACACCTACTCCAACAAGGCCACACCCACTCCAACAGGGCCACATCTTCTAATAGTGCCACTCCCAGGGCTGAGCATATACAAACCATCACAGTCCATGAACTGAAGATGGGTCCTCGATGCGTTGTCTGTGGCTCTTGTGTCTATTTTGCTTAGGAACATTGAAAGGTTTGCACTTCAGCTCTTAGCGGGTTCAGAAACCTCTCTTTTCCTTGGCCCCTCATGTGAAAATGCCAAGCTCACGGTCAGGCTGCTCGCTCAGGAAGATGTGTGCTATCTAAAAACTCTGATGGTTTACACAAGTTTTGGCCAAGTCCCATCAACAAGTCGAGTGTTTTCTTTTCGCTTCTGCTCTTCCCAGGAGATAGCAACCCCCAGCTTATTGCTTCAATGCAGTCGCCACTCGGAAGCGTTCCTCGTTCCTCTTCTCTCTCTTCCTAAATGTTTCTCTGTGCTCACATGGTTCTCAGAGAAGGTCAAACGTGTTTCTCCAGTGATGCAAGAGTCCTTGAAAGACGACAAAGCCATAGCACTAGAGCTCTTCTTACCCAGTCCTTAAAATTCCTTTCTTAAGCTAATGCCAAGTGCGTGGTGATTATTCCCGAAGCATGTTTCCTGCAGGCCTGTCAGTGTGCCCTGTGTCACTGAAATTCAGGAGGACAGGCACAGGCTGCAAACATTCACCCGGGGTACTCTGGACAGGGCATTTCCCAAGGTCTCCAGGTTCATTCAGCTGTGGAAATTGGATAACAATGTCTGGCCTACTTACGCAGTTATTGTCATGGTATTAGTCGGAGGAATTTGCCTAATGAATTTTTTTCCCCCTTTGGAAATGATCTACAGACTTCAAAGCACCAAATACAAATGAACTTAGTAAAGGAAACTTGCAAAGAAAATGTCTACAAAAGAAAAGGAGTCTCTGAACTGAAGTTTGAGGCTTATCTAAAAGCAAGATTCGCCCACCCCCACCCCATCAGGCAATACTGACAGTCTGACCAACACCCGTATCTGGTGTACTGTGGTGGTGGGGTGGTGGTACTGCTGCTGACGGTGGTGGTAGTAGTGTGTGTGTGTGCGCGCGCGTGCATATGCATGCCAAGAATATGTAAAGACTAGGCTCAAAGACAGAGAAGTGTTGGGTGATCTGTGACTAGAATATAGAAGCAGGCATCGTCCTCCTCAAGGAACTCATCTTCTTCAGAGCTTTCCAAGCCCTGAGGATTTCTGCTCTTGGCACACACTGCTTCTTTCTCTACTGGGGTCCCCATCTTCTACACTCTCTTCTGCCTCCCCATCATCCGGAGACATTCCCCACCAGCTTGTGTAATGAATACTTTGTCTCCAGTGTCAGGTTGTTGAGAAAGAGATGAAAAAGAAAACCAGTGACTTGGGGGCAAAGTACAGGCCTTTATCTTGCACTGAGAGACCTGCAGAGGGGCCTCTGGTGTAAGGGTCAGAGTCAGCCATCTTTTTACAGCCTGCTGTGGTTATGGGGAAGGAAAGAGAGCGCAGGAAGACAGTTGAGATGCTTCCTTTTTTGACCTGAGGTTAGTTGTTGCTAGGGGTAACCAGTGAGTTAAAGAACATCAGGAGATTAAAAACATCTCTAGTGGCGACTGTTGTGAGGGTGGATGAGGAGGAGGAGGAGGAGAATCTACACATTTGAGTTCAAGAACTGGAACTCTTTAGGGAATTATCATTGTTTAACTAAGACGGAGAAGAAAGAACAAAGAACAGGCAGGTATGGTCATGGCTAGCAAAGAACTGCTTTATTTGGAAAGTTCTGGAAACTTTAGGAAGTAGGGCTTAAATGGAGAGAGTACTCACTGGGGTTGCACCAGTCCCTTCCTCTCTGTTTCCCATCTGCTGTGATATAAGCTGTCCAACCCCCCACAGCGGCATGGGCCCCCCGCATTAGTGGAGGGCAAGGGTTATGAATTTAAATGGTGCATGCCTTTAATCCCAGCACTTGGGAGGCAGAGGCAGGTGGGTTTCTGCGTTCCAGGCCAGCCTGGTCTACAGAGTGAGTTCCAGGACAGCCAGGGCTACACAGAGAAACCCTGTCTCAAAACAACAACAACAACAACAACAACAAACAGAAAAAGGAAGGAAGGAAGGAAGGAAGGAAGGAAGGAAGGAAGGAAGGAAGGAAGGAAGGAAGGAAGGAAGAAGCTTCTCAAATACTGAACCAAGTGACCACTTCTTCCTTTAAGCTGATCATGTTGTGTATTTGGTCACAGAAACAGAAAATAACTGTCCTGTGAGTACAACTCCCTCCCCCTTGTCCTCACTCTAGTGTTTCTAGGCAAGCCACCCTCTCCTTCCCAAAGAATCACTGTTAGTCAAATCTGTTTTCTTCTGATCCATCAGCTTTTCCAGATTTCTATTTCTGTGGGGTAGATATTGTGCCCTCTTGTGTTTATGAAGCTGTCTATCTATGTTCTCCTCCTCTTTGTTTTCAGTGCTGAGGATTGAACCCTGGGACCTTGGATATTCTGGGGAAATACTCTTCCACTGAACTAAGTCCCCAGTCTTTTTGTGAGATCCTCATGAGACCTCTTCAACCAAGAAGAAGAGGCCAAGAGACAAATCTCGTCTAACAAGGCAAGATGCACAGTGCCACACAAACAAATGGCCTTCCATGGACACTCTGCAAGTTCAAGGTCAGAAGTGGCAGTCACTAGGGAAGCTTTCCCTGGAGGAGGCAGGCACAGGACTGAAGAGGAGCAGAGATGGGAAATGTGTCCATTCTAGGCAGAGATTTGTCCCCAAAAGAAAGGAGACAATGAGCCTGCCTGACCCTTCTGAAGGTAGAGAAAGGATTTGCGAGTGAACAGAAGATTCCATAGCCAAAGGGGACAGCAGAGTAGGTTTCCATATGGATTTTCTGAGTATTTGTAGTGTTAGTTACCCATCTCTGCCCTATCCTCCCATTATGGTCTCCAGTTAACCCCTGTTCTCCTTGCCACCTCCAAACCGCTGTGCTCTACCGTCCCCTCTTCCTTAAGGTTTTTCTTTCAGAAAATGCCAATGGTCCCTTTTCAGTTTGCTACTCTCTATAGATAGGAACCCAACATTAAATGCACCCCAAGTTAAACGCATACATTTATAACTTTTAAAAAATTTGAAAAATGTCTTTATTTCCCAGAAGCACACAGATTTTACTCAGTAAACATAAATGCCCCTACATTTAAAGACTGGGCACCACTAACCAATGATCTCTTTCTTTGACAGCAGAAATCTCAGTGCATCGAGCATTGGAGTATCTGGGGTCTGTGTAACCCTGAGCTCTGACCTCAGGCCTGCAGGTAGAGGGACGGATGTTGTCAGGATAGCTGAGTAGCAGAGATCTGAAGTGGGAACACGTTGCTCCTCTGCTGAGCAGGACAGCTAAAGCAGAGGACTCCTTTGCAATGGGAGCGGGCAACGTCCCCCCTAGATATCAAGATCAAGGAAGCTCCAAGACAACACAAGGGGGAGTGAAAGGTGTACCTTTTGACAGCGGGACCCGCCCGTAAAAGAGAGCAGACAGCATTTGTTTGTCTTCTCCGGTCTTTGCCTCATTGAGTACAGTGTGTTTCCAGTTCCATCCATTTACCTTCAAATGCTATCATTTTATATCAGTTTATAGCTGTATAAAACACCTGCTGTTGTAGTGTATGTATGACATTTTCATTATCCACTAGTCAGGTGACAGACATTGCCCCTGCTTCCACTTCTGGCTTCTGGCTCCTGTGAGCAGAGTAGCAATGAGCATCGATGAGCATCTCTCTAGTAGGGTAGAGGGACTCATTTACTTTTTTTTTTTTTTTTTTTTTTTTGGTTTTTCGAGACAGGGTTTCTCTGTATAGCCTTGGCTGCCCTGGAACTCACTTTGTAGACCAGGCTGGCCTCGAACTCAGAAATCCACCTGACTCTGCCTCCCAAGGGTTGGGCTTAAAGGCGTGGACCACCATGCCCGGCCTTCATTTACTTTTTAAAGGCAGTGATTATCCCTTTTATTCTGGAACAGAATCCCTTCCCCACTTTAAGAGATACTTTGTGTGCAGTGGCCTTTGTGTAGGTGAAGGGTACAAGTGGCAACTTTGTAAACAGTTGCAGGTGTGCACCTACCACTCTCACTGAGATAAAACCAGGAAGTTACCCAGACCTTATCAGTTATGACGAAATAACATTGCATTTTGTTTTGTGGCATCTGGGGCATTTCCAAATTGATTTCTATGTCCTTTCAAGCGTCTCAAAAGCGTGTCCCTATTTTCTTGCTAATATTTATTTTAATGACCCCCAGTGGTGTGGGTGGTGTCTTTGCATGGTTTATATTAACCATCATCTACTGTCCCCATTAGGTGTTTGAAGTATTTATTTAAGCCACTTGCCCAGTTTTCACTGGATGATTTGACTTCTGATATTGAGTCATAGCAATTGTTTTATCTGCTCTGGATTCTACATGAAATCATTTTGTCCCCCCCACCCCACTCCCGGGCTGATGATCTATGCCTAGGGTTTTAGCACTGGAGAGGTGGAGCTAAAAGGATCCTGAATTCAAGGCCAGTCTGGGCAATATAGCAAACATTCAATTTGTTGCACCAAGCACGTATGCTTAATACCAGACATTCTGTACCTCCTCTCCATCTCTCCCCTTCTTATTCCTAGCTAACACATCTCCTACCTTCTAATTTGCATTTCTTGCCTCCCAGTGTAATGATTTGAGCTGTTTCCAGACACACCACAAGCTCCTCACAGTGTGATTGGCTTCATCTTACACTTTTGGTTTTCTCTTTAAGTTACAAGGGGGAAGAAAATGCACCACCCTCTTGCATTGACTGACTTACACGATGTGTGTGTGTGTGTGTGTGTGTGTGTGTGTGTGTGTGTGTGTGGTCAGTTTCACTCTGCTGATCCCAGGAGCAGGTGACAATATTCTTTAGTCTGAAGGGTATCATTCATATTTCCTAGAATAACCAAATCTCTCAACTTCATTGATCCAAAACATCTTTTTAAACATGTCCTTCGGGGCAGGTGAGAAGGTTCAATGGGTAAAGGCTCTTGCTGCCAAGCATAACGACTTGAATCTCTAGAACCCATGGGCTGGAAGGATAGAAGCAGCTCCCCCAAACTCCTCTCTCTCCCCCACATGTGCATGTCATAGAACGAGCCCAAATCTCTGGCCCCTCTGCTCAGTGGAGACATAAGCACTATTGCCTCCTGTCCTCCAGGGTCGCGATCATGGACTGCTGATGGCCCCTGCCTGAGAGAGATTTCAAAGTAATAGAAAGAAATGGGTCTTGAAAATGGAAATCATGAGCTGAAGCCACGCCTAAGTTGTTGTTGTTGTTTGAGCATTTGTCACAACAATGATAATGAGCAACCAAAAAGGAACAGAAGGGAGAAGAGAGATCATTATGAAAACTGCTGTGTGCACACACACGCGTACACACATATGTGTATGTACATATGCATGTGTGTGTGCATGCTCACGTGCACATACATATTCTGGAGGACAAACAGAACCTCAGGTGTCTTTCCTTAGGTGCTCATCACCTTGTCTTTTGAGGCAGGGTCTCTCACTGGGCTGGAACTCACGTCAAGTAGGTTAAACTGGCTGACCAGTGAGTACCAGGGATCTGCCTGTCTCTTCCGAAGCATTAGGGTACAAGCATGGACCACCCATCTACAAGAAAAATGTCTGACAATGACCTTTAAAAGCCAAGATGCTCCTTGTTCCAGGTGTTTATTAGAGTGTAACAAGTTAATACGAGACTCAGTGACCTAAGACAAGAACCTCTCATGACTCAGGCAGAGCTCAGACTAGAGATTTGTGAAGTCCAGAGGACACACACAGATACTAGTCCAGTGAATGCTGGGTTTGAAGTTTGGGGAAAAACTACAGCCCTATTTTGTTGTCTCACTGAATGATCGATCAGGAGGTTGGACTCAAATGAACTTCCACCTGACACAAACACGTGGCCTTCCCACTGTGGTTCAGGGTTCCCCGACTGGACGAGTGTTCCAGGGGTCAAGGTCAGCAGCTTTGGCTTTTATGTCCCACCCTTAGAAGTCACACAGTGTTTTCTTTAATGAAGTCCACCGGTTGGGACAGTCTCAGGTAACCCAGTCTCGAGCACAGGAGGCCCAGCTCTGCCTTTTAATAAGAAGAGTCTGAGAATTTGCCAACACCTTGGGTTAAGGTCCCTACCTGCTGCGTGTGTATTTGTGTGCATGAGGAAGCCACCGTGCCTGTACATGCAGTATCACTATCATCTCAGCATCCAGGACACTGGGAGAATTGTGGGCTTCAGAGATAGAAGCAGCACCCCAGCCCCATACATTGGATCACTAGTGGGAACCATGTAACCCAGGCCCCTCAGGTGGAGGAGGCATCTTGAAGCAGCAGCAGCAGCAGGGAACAAAGAGGAGGGTAACACTGTGAGGGCAGGAGGACTCTCTGATGGTATCCTCCAGGGAATGACAAACCCAAGGACAAAGAGGACCGGAAACAAGGCAGGTGAGCGGAGCTTAGCATCTCACAGGACAGTGTATGAGGAGGAAAGGACAGCTGAGGGTGGCTCAGGTTCTCAGAGAGCCAAGTACAGCTCTGTGTCCCAGAAAGCAAACACCCAAGGTGGTGGGTTACTGCTTCCCCTAGAAAACAAAATGTGTTTGTCCTTGGGAGGGGGGAAGAAGGAAGAAATGGATGACCAACGGGAGACTTTGAAACACAGAGGGTGATATGGAGGGATCTCTGAGGAAGGCAGAAGGTGAAATTATTCACTAAAATTAAAAAAAAAACAGTGAATCTGTTGCATACTCTCTATGAATATATGATTTCTAAGAACGTCTGTTCAGTAGGCAGATGATGAAATTTTCCAAGTATTAAGATCAATTTGGATTTACTTTAATGCTTTCTCTTACTAATATCATCTACCATAGATGAGGAATTTTTTTAAAATGTAAGAAATCAAAGCTGCCTCTCTCCTCTACTTTCCCACAGGCAGCTGCTGGAGGCAGCTCTACTTCTCCATGTTAGCCTGCTTTGCGGACACAGTTCTGTTCTAGAGTACAGCGTAAATGTTTCACATATTTGGGATTCCAGACAGCTATGCTTACATTTCCATAGTCTCCAAATTCATCTTTAAAGATCAGATGTCATCCTGGCTGGGGAGTGGTTCAGCAGTTCAGGTGCTAACCACGGTCCCAGCAACCGGAGTCCATTCCCGGAGCTCATTGGAGCCATTGATAATAATGATAATGCTATAATGGTAATAATAAATAAATACATACATACATAAATACATAAATAAATAAATAAAATTTAAAGGTTTTATTAATCACTCATACCATTGAGGTACAATAGTTTTCTTAGCCATTCCCTATTTGTGTATATTTTTATGTGTGTATACGTGTTCCTATGTGCCTGTATATCTGTGCCTGTGGAGGTCAAAGGTCAGTGTCAGGTGTTTCCATCAATCCTCTCCATGAACTTGAGCTATCAAAGCTAGCTGACCAGCAATCCCCAGGGACCCCACTGTTTCTGTCTTCTTGGTGCTTGCTACAACATTTTTTTTTTTTTTCTTTTTAAATTCAGGTCCTGAAGATCTGACCCCAAGTCTGGGTGTCCAAGTACTTTACCACTAAGCCATCTTTCCTGCTACCATTCCCCAAGTCAGGAGCCTTTAGAATGTCCCTGACTCTTGACTCCATGTGCATATAAAGACAAAAACACACCTTTGTGTGTGGGTGTGGTGGTTTGAATGAAAATGGCCCCCACAGGCTCATGGGGAGTGGTAATATTAGGAGGATAGCCTTGTTGGAGGAAGTGTGTCTCTAGGGTGTTGGAGGAAGAAGTGTGTCTCTGGGGTGTTGGAGGAAGTGTGTCTCTGGGGTGTTGGAGGAAGAAGTGTGTCTCTGGGAATTGAGCTTTGAGGTTTTAAGTGATCAAGCTGGCCCAGTTTCTTTCTCTTTTTCTCTCTCTCTCCTGTTGCCAGATGTAGAACACTCGGCTCTTTCTCCAGTACCATGTCTGCCTGTGTGCCGCCACGTTCCCAGTCATGACAATTATGGACTAAACCTCTAAAACTGTAAACCAGACCCAGGTAAATATTTTCCTTTATGAGAATGGTTATGGTCACGGCATCTCTTCACAGCAATAAAAACCTAACTAAGACAATAGGTATGATGTACAACATGACATAGAAGACAGGATACAGCTGTGTGACTGTCAGCTTTCTCTAGGAAGTGTCACAGAGTCAGGTCCTCCACCTCCACCCCCGAGACTCTAGAAGCACACAGCCGCACATGTCTATGCAGAAATGTAGAACTCAACCTCATCTACCATCAGTTCCTCCGTGCCCTAGTGCACGTTTCCATTTCTGTCTCCTGACCACGAAGTCCCTGAAGTTTGGGATATTGTTTAAGCTAAAATCCAGAAGTTGTGTTTTCCGGTTCCAGGTGGAGGTTGGGGTCAGGAGAAGTTTCAAGTAGCTTTTTAGAAAGAGGCTCACTGTATTTTCAATAGTCCCGGCAGCAAACGGCTCAGCTGTTCAGTTAGCAAGACAGAGGAAGACAGGATCTATCTGTACCCTTGGTATTTGGCTATAGCAGCTTTAATCAGAAGGAATGCCTGGGGGACAAAAGTAGCTAGGACAGGGACTAGGGTGGCACGCGCGCGCGCACACGCACACACACACACACACACACACACACACACACACACACACACACACTTAGCTCAGGCCTGCTGACTGCACTGGGGAAGGGAAGAGGGAGCCAGGCAGCCTCTGGGTGGCCTGGCCAGGGTCTGGCGCCACTAAACCTGCACTTTCCGGTTTCGGAAGCCAGGTAGGGGGCGCGGGCAGCCAGCAGCTCCCCGCCAAGTGGGTGAGAGCGCTCCGCCCGACCAACTCCCGCTACCTGAGCCGGCAACCACGTCACCGCCACATCATCTGGCCTCTTGTATTTGCACGAAACCAGGAAAGGGAGCGGCGGCGGGAGGCGCGGAGCGCGGGCGCCGGGAAGATGCTGCAGTCCCTGGCCGGCAGCTCGTGCGTGCGCCTGGTGGAGCGGCACCGCTCGGCCTGGTGCTTCGGCTTCCTGGTGCTGGGCTACCTGCTCTACCTGGTGTTCGGCGCCGTGATCTTCTCTTCCGTGGAGCTGCCTTATGAGGACCTGCTGCGCCAGGAGCTGCGCAAGCTGAAGCGGCGCTTCCTGGAGGAGCACGAGTGCCTGTCGGAGCCGCAGCTGGAGCAGTTCCTGGGCCGCGTGCTGGAGGCCAGCAATTATGGAGTGTCGGTGCTCAGCAACGCCTCGGGAAATTGGAATTGGGACTTCACCTCGGCGCTCTTCTTCGCCAGCACCGTGCTCTCCACCACAGGTAGGGCCACTGCTGCCACCTTACCCCAAACCCTGGCGTCCCCAGGCCTCCCCTGGGCGCATCCTGCGGTGGCTCGCAGTGGCGGCAGCCAGAGAGGTGACCTCGGAGCACGGTATGGGTACTGCAGCTGTTACTCTTTGGGAATGGTCTCAAACACTCTGGACCTTGAGACTGCAGGGGGCTCATTCACTGCTCCGTACTTGTGAGGAGTAGGTGGGAGCTGATGGGAGGGTAGGTCTCCGACATTTCTGTCCTGGCAACTGAGCACAAGGCCAGGAGATGAGGAGAGTATCCAGTGCTTAAGGAGCTTTCGCCTCCTCCTGGCCCCATCCCAGAGACCCCAGACCGAGGAACCTAGCAATGACCCTTGGATGGATCACCTTCATGACTGTGACTCCCTTCCCTACTGTAGACCTATTATAGCTTCTTTGGATCTGTTTTGGGGGCAGTGGTGACATCACTCTGCTCTCTGCAGGTGACCTCTAAGCAGACAGGCCTATGGGGGTTTCAGAGTAGGAGGAAGAGTGGGAGAAGGGAAGGGAGTTTCACTTGACTTGGACCCCACATGGTGGGGCTTCCTGAATCAGCGTTTACTTCAACTTTAGGTGCGTTGAGCTTCTCTTCTACTTTGAGGCTCCACCGTCTTCAGGAGGCTTAGAAATCCAGCTGAACCTATGTGCCCAGGGGCATAGCAGTTAGACTAGATGAAGAGAGGCCGGGCTTTTTCAGTGGTGGCTAGCCATGCGTGCAGGCTAGGAAGGACATAGACGGGTGCACAGACGGGTGCACAGGCAGCCAGAGGGACTCTCAAAGGGCCTCACTGCCATGCCTTCTTCTTATGCATGAGATCCAATTTTTGAAATGGCCCCTTTTGGCAGGCACAAGGTCACACAGTGCCCAGGGACACTCTGGAATCTGAGCCTTGTGAGTTCTTGCCAGGAACAGTTTGTTATGCCCCTGCCCCACCTTTGCAAGTGACTCAACTGCACCTGGGTTACTCCAGCCATTCCTTCTTCCTCCTCTCTGCCTCTCAACTTCCTTTGGGCTGCAGCCCAGTAAATTATTTTATTAATTACCCACTATTGTAAACACACAACCTCCAGCCAGATCAGGTAAATTTATTGTTTGGAAATCTGGGGGTGAGTTCCCAGAACTTGTAATCAACACAGGAAGAGTTCTAGGCTGTGTTGCGGGTATTTTAAAAACCGTGTTAAATGGATGCCGAAACAAGACAAACCTGTTGGCTCACTTTCCAAAGAAAAGTCCGCTCCTCCCCTGCTGCCCACAGTCCCCGGCTTTATCTCAACATCACCCAGGCCAGTCTGGTCTTTTTGGATCCTATTTGTGTCAGAGTGTAAATCCCTCCCTTACCACAGACGTGAATGTTTACATAAAGTTCAGTGAATGTTTACATAAAGTTCACAACTGGCTCACGACGTTGGCTGAGCAGTTTGAGAATGAAGACTGACTGCCTTTACCCTGTGGGCCTGGGAAACAGGGCAGGAATAAGAGGAGCCAGGAGAGAAGGCATGCTTTTCCTAGGCGGCCTTTGTAGGCAGCACCGAAGTTCTTGTATAATCTTGGTATCCTGTGCGTCAAAAGCTAGTTCAGGTCTCATTTCCTCTGGGGAATACTTGTCTGTTTAGTGTGAGCTCAGCCCCTATAGTTAGGAAGCACCACGATTCCTGAAATATTCTCAAGAGGGGAGTGGGGCGTCGGATTGGTATTCGTATTGCATTGTCGTTCTGAGGAAGAAAGTCTGTGCTGTGGTATTGGAACAAGGGTTCATTTAAGGAAGGAGAGCAAGGGGCACTTAGGGATAAGCTAGACAAAGGAGGAGGAGGCTCCCCGTAAAACCAGCTGATGAGTGAGAAGGTGGGTATAATGAACAGAGTACTGTGAGTCCAAGTCCCTCCTCTCTCAGTTTTGAGCTGATGCCATCACAGGACGCATTGGATAGCACCTCTGGTTTCCAAAATGGTTTTGTGGCAGAGATGCAGATGGCGCTGAGATTGGAGCTGGTGGGTTTCGCCGCTAGGAAACTGTCGGCTGCAAGAGAAGGCCTCCGATGGCCTGCGGCTCCCCCTCTCCCCCACAGTAAACGCTTAGTTAGTTGAGGGCCATTGTCAGCTAGTTCGGCCCTTTCCTGCTTGTCTGGAACAGTAAGGGCAGGTTTCACAGGGATACATTTCTGCTGGCCTCGGGTACTAGGGAAGCTGAGGCAGGTGAATTGCTGTGATTTTTGAGGTAGTAAGACCTTGTTTCCCAGTCCCTACCAAACCCAAACCGCAGCAAACCCCATAAAGACACCCTTGCTGGCTGCCATGGTAGCATAGGCTAGCAAGGGTTTTGGTCAGTATCTGCTGGCCCCCATGGCACCAGCTTCCATCGATGGAAGGAAATGGGTGACATGTCCCCAGCCCTTTTAGAAGAGGTCTAAGGATAACAAAATTCCTCGATGGTCTACAGCCCTGCTCTGGGTGTGTCTATTCTCCGAAGCTAAGCAGGGCTAAACCTGGTTAGTACTTAGAAGGGAGGGTCTGTTTTAATCTTCCTGGGTAGAGGAGACAAGATGGTTGCCTCTCCCCACTGCAAGTTTCTTGGCTGAGACACCAGACAAGGAGAGGCCTCTCCACTTATTTGCTGCTCACCGACGTGGCACAGCAGTCTCCAGCCAGACGTACGGACATTTCTACCTTCTGTGTGTAGAGTGGGCTCTCTTGCCTACTCTCTATGAGGGTCCCTTAGAGGAGGTCTATTCTGAGACAAGAGGGAAGAGGACAGAGCCACAGCCTCCCCACGTCTGCCCTTCCCACGAATGCGGAGGAGCCGCCCTGAATGGCATCGACCTTGATTCAAGTGAGACTTCGGGACAGCACCTCAGAATCATGTGAGAACTGAGGGAAGGGTGCCCACGCCAGGCTTTTCCGAGGGAATGGGGCAATGTCAGGGAAAGAAGAGAACATGGCACCTGTGCAGCTTCTACACAAGGAAATCACATTTGGGTTCTGGGGAATGAGAAAGATAATTATGCTAGTATCATCAATAGCTGTGTAAAACTTTTAGCCATGTTATTCATTCTTAGCTCCCTCTTTCCCTCCCTCCCTCTCTTACTTCCCTCCCTCTCTCCCTCCCTCTTACCCTTCCTTCCTCTCTCCCTTCCTTCCCTCCCTCTCTTCATTTTTCACCCTCCCTTTCTCTCCCTCCTCATCTCCCTTCCCCTCCTTTCCTCTCCCTCCCTCTCTTCCCTTCTCTCTCCCTTCCCTCCCTCCCTCTCTCCCTCCATCTCTGTCTCTCCTTTCCTCCCTCTCCTCCTCTCTCCCTTCCTCTCCCCCTCTCTCCCTCCGTCCTTCCTCCCTCTCTGTTTTGTCACTGATGTTTTGCTTTGTTCACTGCTGGGTCACACACTCCAGGCCTCACACTATGGTACAGGTTAGGAAAACACTAATTAAGCCGGAGACCTTGTTTGTTTGTTAGATAGAATCTCACTAGGCTGCCAACGCCTTTTCTGTAGCCCAGACAGGAATGCTTTGAACTCCAGATCAACTTGTCTCAACCTTTTGAGTAGCTAGGGTGGAAAGCCTGGATCATCAGGCTTAGCTGCCATCCATCCTTAGGACCAACATGAGCGGTGGGTGAACTATGGGTTTGCTGTCTCCTGCACCCTTATAGGCGGGGCCACAGTACAATGATGGGTATCCTGTAAATGCACCATTAGGAGTCGGACAGCACACGAGCTGTCTCTACCCTTCCTGTCTTCTCAATGTGTGGGTCACACGACGGAGTCTGTTCTGCCATCTGCAGATAAGTGACTTTTCCTGCTTTAAGCCTCATCTAAGGCCAGGAAAACCAGGTTCACACCTGTATTCCCTGTCCTAGAGAAGCTGAGGCAGAAGGATTGCTGAGAGTTCATAGCCAGCACCGGCTACAGAGCAGAACTCTGTCACACACACACACACACACACACACACACACACACACACACACACACACAAAATTCAAAAGAAAAAAAGTGTCCAAGAAAGAATTGTTTGGGGTGTTTTGACACCAGGCTTTGGGTTAGTCAGGGCAGCAACTACCTGATCACTAGTGGTTTAAATATAGGGTGGGAACAGGTAATAACGGGTGCTGCCTGATCCCTTTTAAACCTGTTGTCAGTAGGGAAAATGTGTCATTACCCTCAGCCAGTGTTTATGGGATGTCTAGGACAGACAGGGAACATTAGCGCCTGGTGTGCAGCTACGCCCACAGCTTTATGAGGTCTGAAGCATGGCCCCCATATTTTCAAATAACTGGGAAAAGCAGCAAAAGACAAATATTCTGAACACAATACAAGTTGGCAACAATCCACTTTCCTGGTGTGTAAGAAGTCTACTGACCCAGCCACACCTGTTGTTTCTGTGTTCCTTATGGCTGCTCTATGGAACAATTGAAAGGTTGTCATGGAAACCACAGGGCCACACACTCTAAAACACCTGTTCTCTCTGTCTTTACAAAGCAAGTTTCAGACACCTGTTAGGAATGTTCTGGAAGGAGCTCTGGGAGCCGCTGAGTGCCCTTCGCTTTTGTCCTCTTGTCATAAGACAGCTGCAGTGGTGTTCCTCACAGTCCCCTGGGGGGCTGCTAAGCTGGATGTCACCTCTGAGATATTGATCCTCATCAAGCCTTCTGGGAAACCTATGGCTATAGGTGGGTATTCCAAATTACCCAGGCAAGTCGGTGACACATCCCCATACTTTCTGAAGGGCAACAAAGCTATGCGTCACGCAGGGATTATTTATCAAAAGTGAGTGCGGAACATTGTGCTGCACGCCGGTTAACCCAATACTTCAGAAGTGGAGGACTGGGAACGCAGGGATAGCCTTGGCTGTGTGAGATCCTGTCTCAACAAAACCGGACCAAATCAAAGAGCAGTGAATACGTATTCTGTCTAGAACGGGAATGAGAGTAAGCAATCAACGAGAAAGTCTCCATCAGCCAGGGTGGGGCTGTAACTGTGGAGGCAGAGAGGAAGGTCCGGCTACTCCGAAGAACCATGTTGGTCTCTCTTTCTCTTTTTAGATTTGTCTTAAATTACATGTCTGTATATGACCGTGTCCATGTATAATTATGTATACATGAGTGCAGGTGTTATCAGAGGCCAGAAGAGGGGGTTAGAGCAGGGGTTATAGGTGAGCCCTCTGCTTAGCACAGGGGCTGGGAACTGCACTTGGGTCCTCTGGAGAACAGAACAGGATCTTATCTCATCTCACAGAGTCATCTCTCCAGCCCTGGTCTTGGTTTTCATCCACTGAGCTGTGTGGTTTTGTGAGCCCATGTAGGCTGAAGTAGGAAGGCAAGAATGCAGGCAGCAGAAAGACAGACAGACCATGACCTACAAAACTAAAGTTCTAAAGACTGCGGGCTGTGGACGACATCACTTTCTCACGGTACGGGGGGGGGGGGGGGGCTGAAACCCTCAGGCTGAATCCTCTGCTTGGCTTACAGCCGTGAGTGACCTCTCTCTTAGCCTCTGGGTGCAGAAGGTTGTTTCAGGCCTGACTGAGCCTCCCACAAACTCCCATGTTCAAGTCCTAGCTAGAAACCTGGAGCAGGGTCTGGGTTTAGCTATAGGAAGACTAGAAAGATGGGTAAGTGGAAAATGAGGACCCGGCCAGAAACCAGCCACCTAGCAGCCAGGGAAGCCTGAGAAGAAACTCAGCAACTCCTTGATGTTGGACTTCCGGCTGGGATTCCACAAGTAGAAAGTGAATTTCTGTTTTAGAGCACCAGTCTGTGGTCTTGTGCAGTAATAGCCCTAGCAAAGAAGCAGGGGGTCTTTTGTCTGGTTTGTGTTTGGTTGTTTGGCTGGTTGTTTTTTTTTGTTTTT
>NC_034609.1:49084381-49108602 GCF_900095145.1 Mus pahari
TTTACTGGCTTGCTTTCCCTGGCTTGCTTAGCCTGCTCTCTTATAGAACCCAAGACTACCAGCCCAGGGAAGGCACCGCCCACAATGGTAAGGCAAGAAAATGCCTTACAGCTGAGTCTCATGGAGGCATTTCCTCAAGGGAGGCTCCTTCCTCTGTGATAACTCCAGCTTATGTCAAGTTGACACACAAAGCCAGCCAGCACACAAAGCTAAGAAAAGAATTTCTAAGTCTTTGCTCCTGTAAGCCTTATGCACGGACCTCAAACAGGACATTACTCCTAGAGAGCCAAATATAGATACAGATGACCTTGAGCCAAAACCACACTTTCAGCATGTTCCTACTTAAGAACACTGTGTAACGGGGTTGCGTGTGTGTGTGTGTGTGTGTGTGTGTGTGTGTGTGTGTATGTGTGTGTGTGTTGTGTGTGTGTGTGTGTATGTGTGTGTGTGTAGGGTTCTTGCTGTGCCATCACAAGGACCTGAACTCAGTCCCCTAGCATGCAGATCAAAAGCACACACAGTCCACTCCAGCTCTTCAGGAGTCAGAGGCAGGGGAATCTCTGGTACTTGCTTGTTTGTCAGCCCAGCCTCAGATGCAGTAAGAGATCCTGTCTCTGGAGGGTCAAGAGGAGACAAAGAGGACAGCTGACATCCTCCTCTGGTTTCTGTGCCCACAACGGCATGCACTTGCACATAGGTGTGCACACAAACATGCACACATACTGTATATGATGAATTCTATGAGAGCTTCTAGCCAGCATTGGTCAAGGAGAGAGAACAAAGACCTAGGCTTAAATGTATAAACCCATCCCATCTGTTCTACATGAAATCTTTAGTGTTTCGGTATCTCAAAGGGTTCTTTTACCCTTCAGCCCCAAACTTGCTGTTTCTGTTCCTATTTATAGAACTTGGAACATATTGTTACAACCAAGTGGCCGTGGATTTCAGGCAACTCCATCTTTGCTTTTAATAACAGAACTGCGAGTCCTGTTAGGAATAGAATCTTCCCTTGAGCCATTAGCCCAGTGGGAGCAGTGAGGCCCTCAGGACACTGCGGAAGGGAGAGTATCTACAACATTGACTGGTGTTGGGGGGAGGGTCTGTGAGCTGCAGGACATGTTTGATTGACATTACCCAGACCAAAGGAGGTAGAGTTACCCTCAGTCAGTTCTTTGGACCTATTTCCCCACCCCCACCCCAAAGTTGCCCCCCAGCACAAGGCTGGCTTCAGGGACAGACCCACAGTTGACACTAGATACTCTTTGACATGGTTAGAGTGTCTATCTGCTGGATTTTATTTTCAAGTGGCATCCATAAATGGCAACTGCACTCGTGGCTTTTCCCATCACTGTAAGGGAATAACTAACAGAGGTAACTTAAGGAAAGGATGGTCTATTTCAGGTCAGGGTTTGAGGGCACAATCATCGGGGAAAGTCTGATGGCAGAAAGGGAAGTAGCTGGTCACACAGTGATGACTCAGAGGAGAGAGATGGATGCTGGTGTTGAGGTTTTTCACTGTTACACACTCCAGGACCCCAGCTCATGGGATGGTGCTCCCTACATTTAGGGTGGATTTTTTTTTTTAAAGCCTCAATTAGCCAATCACAGGCATGCTCAGAGGTTCTTCTAGGGCATTTTAGATCCTGCCAAACTGACAATCAGGGTCAGTCATCACAATCATTGCAGTCAGACCCTTGCGGTAAGGAGTAGGTGCCATGGACCACCCCAGCTGGGTATGGGGGTCCCTGGGATGTGGGTTCTCAAAGTCAGGTGGGTAAGGGTTCAGTGGTGACAAACAGAAACAAATACAGGGGCAGTTTGAATATGAGTGTATTTTACAGCTCTCAGTCAAGGGTTTATATACATAGAGAAACAGGTGTGACAGCTCTGAAAAGCTGTGTTCAGTGAAGCAGCGAAATAGAACAGACATAACGATATCATTTGGTACATCAAAATACAAAGTCACCCAAGTCTTATAACTTCAAAAAAAAAAAAAAAAAGGTGTTTTCAGTAAAACATCCAGGTAGAACGAATGTTATGATCATTTAGTACATCAAAATACAAAAATCATCTAAGGTTAGTGGCAAATTCCCAAGAACAAGCTAATGATTTTTATGATCAGTTACTATTTAACCTCTAGTTCCTGTTCTTCTGTAACTCTTCAAAACATAAATTTGAAATGTTTAATTCTTTTTATTTTAGGTGTTCTTAAACAATATACCCAAACCTACTTCTGATGACANAGTGCAGCCATATAAAATATTATTGTTGGGAAAGTTTATATTTATCAATACTCTCTCATACATGATTTATAAAGTGAAGTGCTGGTTTTCCTGGAGATGAGGTCATGTTTAGTGACTCCATTTCAAGGGATGATTTTGTAGCCATAATACTAGCTTAAGATCTTGGCCTAGGCTATCAGGAACATCTTGTATATAGGAAAAGGAATAGAAAACATAAAAGAGATAAGTAGCCAAGAGATCTTCGGCTCAATAATTTTTCTCCTGAGAAGAGTTCCACAACCGGTTCCAGGAGGCCTCCCCCTTTTGAGGTCAAATGCCTCAGCCTGTGGAACTTGTCACACAGATCCTTACTGGAGGTAGTGTGGCAAGTAGGGTCACCCAGACTCTTGCAGTGTGGAGTAAGGTCATTCAGACCCTTGCAGTGTGGAGTAGGGTCACCAAGACCCTTGCAGTGTAGAGTAGGGTCACCTAGACCCTTGCAGTGTGGAGTAGGGTCACCCAGACCCTTGCAATATGGAGTAGGGTCACCCAGACCCTTGCAGTGTGGAATAGGGTCACCTAGACCCTTGCAATGTGGAGTAGGGTCACCTAGACCCTTGCAGTGTAGAGCAGGGTCACCTAGACCCTTGGAGTGTGGAGTAGGGTCACCCAGACCCTTGCAATATGGAATAGGGTCCACCCCATCTGTGCCCAGGTGGTGAAGCACATGGTGTTTGAGTATTCTGCTTTTCTGAACCTGTCCTCGGCCCTGGACTCAGCTAGGCTTTGGTCCTCTCTGTTCATTTCAGGGAGACCGTGCCCTTCCACTTCTGATGCTGGCCATGTTTTGCAGTTTGCATCTGCTATAACAAGGTCAGGGGTAGGGAACTGGGCTGGCAAGCTTGTCTGCTCTTTTCTACTTCTACTGTGTTTACACACTTTAGTTTGCAAAACTGACTAAGGCTACATTGACAAGGTCAGGGGACTCCTGCTGGACACTGGCCATGTTTTGCAGTTTGCATCTGCTGGATCTCAGACAGTTTGTGATTCCTAGTTACCTGCTCTGCTTGAGCTGGAAATTAGAAGCCTGCCCCCAGAAGGCTACTTCATGGTTAATAGTGTCAGTACCACATCTGGAATCACCTAGGAGAAAAGTCTCCTCTTTGCGACTCAGTTTCCCAATCTGTAGAGGCATGGGCCCAAGGATAATATAAGCAAAGAGGTTAGAACCACACGTGGCCTGTGGCACTTAGTGAATGGCATTTAGAGGAGTTGTCATTACTTTGAAGGCTCATGACAGTTGTTCACCAGAACATGTGGTCTTGTTATTAACTTGTGGCGTGCCTCTGATGGGGACAGTCTGAGATATCTTTGGCATTGTCTGTAAAGGGGTTTCTATATTGGGTTAATTAATGTGGGTGATACCTCTTTGGCTAGGATCCTAGACTGAATACAAGGTAGAAAATGAGCTGAGTTCCAGCCTCCATCTCTGCCTCCTGATGATGGATGCCCTGTGACCAGCCGCCTCATGCTCCAAATGCCAGGCCCTCCCACTGAGTCCAGATAGACGGTGCCTTTGGTGACTTTTGTCTGTCATAGCAACAGGAGTGTGACGGACACAGCTAGTCAGTTTAGTGGAGAGCAAGACAAACTCACTGTCAGTCTCTCAGACTTTCTCTGAATGTGGCTCAGTTGGTAGAGTGCTTGCCTAGTGTGCACGGTATGGCCTTTGGTTCAGTCCTCAGTACCACATAAACCTAGTGTTCCAGCACGGCATGTGCCTATAATTCCAGCCCTCAAGAGGCGGGGGCAAGAGGGCTTTGCTGAGTCTGAGGCCAGCCTAGGCTCCATAGTAAGGCAGCGTGCGTCTCAGGGAAAATGCGTGGGGTTGTTCTGTGGCGACAATGTTGGAGGCCCCAGTTGTGATGTGCCTTCTGTATCCATGGATTCACTGGCTCTACAGTTTCTTCTTGTTCTCTTGACATCTGTTGAAGTCTTTTTCTGGCTCTGGTTAGGTTTGTGGTAAAGGCTGAAAGAAGTCATAGGGGAGATAGAAGAAATACCCACATCTCCAGAAGACCTCACCCAAGAGTTTCTGAGCATGGCACACAGGTCTCGGGTTCTCTTAGAAGTGATTTTAGCTGAGATTTTTGTCCCTCCAACCTTACCCTGCTTCTCGCCCTTTCTCCCAGCTGCTTAGCTCTCCACCTGCATTTGGTGGCACAGCCAGAAAGCCACTTTAGCCAGAGCTGCACGAGGCTCCAGGAACAGGAGACCGAGGGGTGGGACCATTCTTGCTTGCTGTGGTGTGGGAAGCCCTGGCAGGTTTTGAAGGAACAGGTGAGATGTTCTAGGTTCTCACTAGCAGGTCTAAAAGGGCTCTCGTGGGGGATGGAGGGACACTGACTGGGATAAGGCCCCTCCCTACAGACTTTATGTGGCCAAGAAAGAACAGGCTTGGTAAGTGAGGGCTGGCATCCAGCCATAGCCGATGAACTTGGGGGTCCTTGTAAGGTGGGTTACATCAGGTATACTCAGCTATGATGGGGGTACAGTAAGGGCCAGGCTTGGAAATGTGGGAGACTGTGCCTGCCATGGTCCCCAGTTTCCTAGGGGAGCAGAATGCTTTTGAGAGATGGATTTGACTTTCGCTGTTGAGGGGAATAGACAAGAGGAGAGAGGGATTTTAGACGGAGGGCGTGGCTCTCCAGGGGAAGTTGCTGCCATGCTGAACAGCCTCTCCATGGCTTTAAATATTTCAACCTCTGTGCTAATGATGAGTTCCCAGTGTTTGCTTCTGTTTCTAATTTGATAGTGTATAAAGCTACTCAAGAGGTTGAAAAAAATAGAGCTTTGTATTTTATAGATTCCACAGAGGAGACTTAATATTTGATAGCTCATATAAAGTGAGTGTCATAAAATGTCACACTTGCGCAGCTGACAGAATGCTAGCAAAATGAATACATCCAGCACAATTTTTAATGGATAGTGTGAAGGTCACTGTAGGGCTGATCTAGGCAGTGGCTTACTTTTAGGAACCGGATGATGCAAACGTGAGTTGGTTGGTTGCTTCAAGAAGGCACCATTTGGACAGAAAAACAATCACCAAATTTTAGAAAAACATCTAGTGTGTGTGTGTGTGTGTGAGAGAGAGAGAGAGAGAGAGAGAGAGAGAGAGAGAGAGAGAGAGAAGCTCACTATGTAGCTATGTGGCCCTGGCTGGTGTAGAACTCAGAATGTAGACCAGGCTGTCATTGAGCTTGCCGAGATCCACCTAAGAGCTACGCAGTGAGACTGACTACCCTGGAGAATCTCCAACCTAATGGTCAACGGCAGCTTCCACCACACAGCCACAGCTTCGGGGCCACCGTGGAGACTTCACGCAGTTACAGTTCCTATAGAACTTCTCCCCATGTTGGGCAGGTGGTATACAATCCAGGCCCTTAACTATGCCAGACAAGCCTCTGGTTGTTAAGCTACCTGCTACCTTGATTTGGATGTGCTTCTCATGTGGCGCGGTTAGAAAACTCTGCCACATAAACGGATGTTAATTAGTAGCAGAGAAAATTAGAGGATTTGCACAAATTATTCTTAAACTTTTGGAAATTAAAAAAAAAAGATTTAATTGTGATTATCTGTGAGTGCTTGCAGATGCTGTTCTTGCTCCCTTTCTGTCTGTCTCATTTTGTTGTTCTCTCTCTCTCTCTCTCTCTCTCTCTCTCTCTCTCTCTCTCTCTCTCTCTCTCTTTTCCTCTCTCTCTCTCTCTCTCTCTCTCTCTCTCTCTCTCTCTCTCTCTCTCTCCTTTACCTCCTCTCTTTTGTTTTCCTCCCTTCCTCTTTCCTCTCCCCCACTTCCATTCCCCCCTCTCTGCCTCTCTCTGCCTCAGTTTCTCTGTCTCCTGTCTCTTTGTCTCTCTCTTCCTCTGTTTCTCTCTCTTCCCCTCCATCCCCCCTTCCCTCTCCTCTTCTCTTCTCTTGCAGTACTAGGACTTGAACCCAGGACCTCACATCACACATTCTAGACAAGCCCTCTGCCACGGAGCCGCATCGCTCCTCCTCCAGGGCCCTTTGCACGGGCCACTTCACAGTTTGAAGGAATCTTTGCTCCTCAGCAGCTATCTTCCATCCCTTAGGCCCTGCTTTCTATTTTCCCACCCACGATTCCCGGCACAGCCTTGGTTTGGAATAGGAACAGGGGAAGCGAAATGTCTTAAACCAAAATTAAAAGGTTCCAGCGTTCCTGTAACCAAAATTCTTCAAGCGCTTGAGTACCGGTTACCAAGGTACTCAATTATTTAAAGAACATGGTTAGGTGGATTAAGTTAATTAAAGACACAGGAGAAAGCTGTTCCCAGTTGCCTTCCTATGTGTCACTGCCGAGTGGCTCCTGGAGGCTCTGAGCTAAGAGAAGGGCCCCTCCACCCGCCACCCACCACCCTCCACCCTTCACCTGCCAGCCTCCAGCGTCTACCCTCCACCCTTCACCCAGGTCCTGGCAAGTACCACAGAGGCAGCCCGTGGACTGACTGCACAGCTCCAGATGGGCCTCCTAGTGGGCATGGAATGGCAGGGTCCCCTGCAGAAGGGAAGAGTGTGCTGTGTGGATGAGCCATCTGTCACCCACACCGTTTCTAGCTCATCTCCTGCCATGTCAGAGCAGTTGAAGCTTAGCAGTCCAAACCATGAAGACAAAGAGAGACTGAAAACGAAAAAGCAGAAAGGGCTGGCCAGAATGGAAGATGACACGAGTCCACCTTCTTTCTTCTGGCAGTAGAGGGAGCTGAGAGAGGACAGCCTGAGGACGCCTCCTCTTGTCCCACTGTTTCCTGGGACCGGCTCCTGCAGCACACAGGCTGTCAGCTGTTCTCGGTGATGGTGGGGTCTGTCCGCAGTCCCTTCTGCGTGTCACTGGCAAAGACCATGGGAAGGACACAGTGAAGTTACACCATCAAGAGTCAGTCTGGTTGATAAAGGTCCAGCGTGATTTCACAAAGGGCGAGACTAATTTTAGTTAGCTAAAACTAACAGCTAATTTTAGTTTATTATTGTTACTTACTTAGTTTAATGTAAGTTTTTGAGATAGGGTTCCAGGTGTCCAAGGCTGGCCTTGATCTTGCAGTCAAGAATGACCTTGAACACCTGATCCTTTTGCTTCTGACTCCTGAGTGTGGGGATCATAGGCATGAGCCACCATACCCGGTTTATGCAGTGGGACTGAGCCTGGGGATTCCTGTATGCCAGGCAAGCACTCTGCCGACTGATCTACATCCCTACCCCTTCATGCCTCGTTTTAAGGCAACGCTGTGTTCAGATGTGATGAAGAAGTCTAGAAAGATCAAATGCAGGGCAGTAGGTATGAATCTATCCAGCTGGGAGCCGAGGTAAGGGTAAGAAGGGCTGGGCTCTCTAAAGGATAATCTCCAATCAGTGTTTTTGCCAGGGCTCACTGTTCCACTTGGGCCACAGGGGCCTGTTTCCTGAGTTGGCTATTTCC
Source organism: Mus pahari (assembly GCF_900095145.1). Lineage (NCBI taxonomy): Eukaryota > Metazoa > Chordata > Mammalia > Rodentia > Muridae > Mus > Mus pahari. Next base: position 49,092,098 of record NC_034609.1, read on the forward strand.
TATTGAGTTCACAGTACAGAGACAATCACGTGAGCTCAGAGAACCCCCACGGCACTCTCTGCAGAGGGGAAGAGATGCAGAGGCAGGGTGAATGAGGCCCCTGGCACCGTGTGGGACTCTGTAGGACTTGATGTGGGTGGCAGTGACCTGAGGCAGCTGTCTTGGGGGAGGGAGTGGTATTTGACTCGCGGATGCGGGTAAGCTTGGGCTGGCTACGTGGAAGGAGGCTGTTCTGTTGGAACATCTGCGCAATGCGCATGTCCTGAAGCAGTCTTGAGGCTGCCCATAGAGAGTGAAAATGCAGCCTTCGGGAGTCCAGAGTCCAGAATTACCCACGCCAATGCCGACGGCAGTAGCAGCTAGGTGCAGGTGCAGGGCTGGGCCTTGACGAATGAGCAGTAGGAGTCATTGCTGTTATCTGATGCTTGGCCTGGCCTACACGCTATCAAGGACAGGGAAAGCTGAATCAGGCAAAGCTGGCTTCTGCCACACTGTACTAAGGGCCTTGCTCTGAGGAGGCTGAAGAGACAGAAGAGACACTGATCACAGGCTCTGCATGTGACAGGTCGGAGAGATGGGATCAGAGGAGCCAAACTGTGCATAGAGCTTCCCTAGGAGAGTCCTGGTGAATGTAAACAGAACATTACACTCAGTGGATTATTTTAGGGTCTCAGTCGTGGCCCTGGTAGCCCCCCTGATGAGCCAGGCTTGGCCACCTGACATCAGTGAGCCGATTTAAAGGACCAGAAGTAGTGAAAGCACACAAGAAAGGACATTTAAGGCCAGTGACCTCCAAGTCCCTCTTCAGGGCCCTGACAGGAGGTTTAGACTTAAATAGAAGACAAGAGGATACAGTGAAGATCTGGTCAAGGTATTGTCTCACCCATCACTGACCATTGTTATCAGGCTCCAGTCTGTTCTTCTAGGTGTCTGACAGGTGGTCAGAACTGTGAGATATCCCTTCTTGGGAGATTAGCTCTCCATCGAGCTGGCCCCACGCTGTAGCCTTTTCCTCTTGAGATTCCCCGGGGAAAACTCCAGTTTCTTGGAGTTCATTGTTTCAATAGTCTGATAGACAAAGGGAGGGCACAGTGTCTCTTTAGAGTATCTTCATTCCTGCCAGGATGGTTACAAAGTTGTTCTCTGTCCCTGTGAGTTCAAGGCCAGTCTGGTTTCTATAGTGAAGTCCAGGACAGCCAGGGCTATGTAAAGAGATGGGGGGTCTCACCTCCACATACAGTGTGCAATACAACACACACACACACACACACACACACACACACCAGCTTCAGGAAACCACAGGTATGGAGATTGCTCCTGGGCCACCCCTCTGAGGTCATTGCTGATAAAACAAAGGATTGAATGCAGCCTCCCTGTTTGCTGATGACGAGACAGGTGTACACCTCCTTTGGGACTGTGCTCGATTCAGGGTTATCGAACGGAGGAGCGCCTTTTCTAAGTACCATTACCTCCATCCCCAAGGCTAGTCAAGACTCATACTTTGGGTATTCTGTGCAGGTCGTGGTGGGAAGTTGGACTCACTATCCCAGATTCTCATGGATCCAGCTCTGGGGTGATGGGCAAGCTCTCAAGGGTGTAGACTAGTATATGTTCCGGGATGAGTCACAGATGGTATATCCACACAGCTGGTGTGGGTCCAAGTGGGTAGTCATCCAATTGCTACACTCCTAATTGTCCCAGTAAAACTGTGACAGCACAGTGACACCACAACAAAAACCAGTGACAATTCAGCTCTTAGGTGAGCCCTGATGTTCCTGTCCCATAAAGACATGGTACTTTGTGTGTATCTGGGCTGTGTATATACTTGTTCTTGCCAGGTAGTCAAGATACCCAGTGTGTGTGTGCACGTATGTGTGTTTGTGTGTGTGCTGTGTGTTTATGTGTGTTTGTGTGTGTGTATGTGTGTGTGTTGTGTGTTTATGTGTGTTTGTGTTTATATGTGTGTGTTTATGTGTTTGTTTTTATATGTGTGTGTTTCTGTGTGTTGTATGTTTATATGTGTTTGTGTTTATGTGTGTATTTGAGTGTGTGTTGTGTGTTGTGTGCTTATGTGTTTGTGTTTATATGTGTGTGTTTGTATGTGTTTGTATGTGTATATATGTATGTTTGTGTGTGTGTGCATGCACATATATTTAATTTACACGTGCTAGTGGAGGCCAGAGGTTGATGTTGGCTGTCTTCCTCAATCATTCCACTCTGTGTTTTTTTTGAATCAGGATCTCTCACTGACCTGGGACTCAACATTTTATTTAGAGGAGCTTCAGGGGCCCCACTGTCTCAGTCTCCTCTGTGCTGGGAGTAGAGACCTATGTAACATTCCTGCTTTGTTGCTTTAGCTTTTTGTGGGTGCTGGGGACTGAACTTAGGTTCCCATGCTTAGGCGACAGACACTTTTCCAACTGAGTCACCCTGAAACTGAGTATTCTAAATACAGTTCTTGGTATTATGTAGCTGTTCAAGGTAATTTCCTAGGGTTCTAGACTCAGAAAAGCGACTGGCTTTTCTCTAACATCTGACTAGTTTCTCAGGACACAGGATGTCATGGGTTCAAGTCCCAGTTCCACAGAAGTGGTGTGGAATCCATGCAGACTTTGTGCCAAGTCCCCATCAGTAACTTTCACATTAATGATCTGCCAGCATCTTCAAAAGATGTGATTTTTTTTTTAAGATTTATTTATTTATTTTGTATGAGTACACTGTAACTGTCTTCAGACACACCAGAAGAGGGTATCAGATCCCATTACAGGTGGTTTTGAGCCACCATGTGTTTGCTGGGAATTGAACTCAGGACCTCTGGAAGGGCAGTCAGTGTTCTTCACTGCTGAGCCACCTCTCCAGCCCACACACAGGATCAGGACCGGCAAAGTCTCCTTTCCCTTCTTGTTACTTTCTTTGAAAGGTGTGAAGCCAAGCACTGAGTGTCTTACTGATCTGACACGAGCAACAGGCACACACGTCCGCAGTTCATGACCAGGCAGGTCCACAGAAGTGTTTGACTTGGGAAGCGAGATCCATCAGACTTGTTTGGGTTTGGGGGGGGTTGGGAGGGCCTAAGTTTGGCCATGTATTCCAAGCTGGCCTTGAACTGGTAATCAGTTTCCTGAGTGCTAATATTACAAGGGTGAGCTGCCACCTGGCTAGCACTTTCGACTCTCTAGAGACCTGCCATGGAACCTTAGAATATCCCTCTGTTAATGTCAATGTCAGACATTCTGCTCCCCAGTGTGGGACACTGAGATGTGTTTGGACAGAGGACCCCTAAGCCATTAGAGGACCCTACAAACTTGATGCTGAACTCATGCTGTTAATCAGGGGTGAACGCTGGAATTGCCGGAAGACTCACTGATCCATCAGAGACTGATGAATCTTGCACCCCTGGTCTGCTATGACGTCATTCTTGCAGGCATTCCAGCGCAGCATTCTTGAAAAGAAGACGGCCATGCATTGCTTCTGTACTGCCTGAGAAACATGCTCCATCTTTAGCCTGTCTCTCTTATCCTGTTGTCCTAAGTGTTAACTCTGACAGAGGCTGTGGTTAGCCGATGTCATAAGCAAGGTCCTAAAAAGGACAGGGTACGACTCACGGGAGCTACTCCCTGGATATCTCACATTTGCTTAGCTAATACAGTGAGAACCAAGGCTCCAAGGGTCAGGGCTTGGATGGGTCCCAGCCATGATGCTTCTCCTGAGTGACAGGTACCAAGGCCAGCCAGCAGTAAAGACTCAAAGGCAACAGAAATTGATCACGGCCTGCTGCTCTCTGTATCAAAGCGGTGACGCAGAAGGTGAACCCATCCTTTGTCTGGCTGAGGTTCTCATAGAAGCATGACTGTGGAGAGCTGCAGGCTTCCCGTCTGGCACGGAGAACTGGGAGCTCTAGAATCTGCTGAGCTCGGCCTTCTCCTTTGCTGGTCTCAAAAGGTGACCGGGAGAGGTCAGGAGAGCGCTTGGTGTGCAAAGCGCCTACTGTGCAAGCACAAGGTCGTTGGCTTGGCTCCCCAACACCCACATAAAGGTTGTATGTGGTGGCATGGTGTGCAGTTCCAGACTGGGGGAGGAGTAGTCAGGAGGATGCTGACAAGCCAGTGTAGTCAATCTGTGAGCTCCCATTTCAGTAAGAGACCCTGTCTCAAAACGTAAAGTGGGGGGCACTCATCAACACCTGTATTTCAAGTCCCAGGTAATCTGATTCTCTCTTCTGTATCCCCCCAAGCACCAGGCCACCACAGAGTGGACCCCAGGCCTCTGGAAAAGCAGCCAGTGTTCTCAACCGTGGAGCCATCCCGCCAGTCACGTGACCTATCTCTTCACTCTCATTTCACTAAAGATATTAGCCAGGAAAATGTCTCCATCCTTCAAAGGACTTTGGAATCTGTCTTCCTTGGTCTCCAGTCTGCCTATAGCTCTCTGTCTCCGTTGCTCCTTAGCCTTTTCATATGATCAGCTTATCCTTGTAGTTCTCTGTGTTGTTCGATTACTGTAAGGCAGTAGTAGCACTGGGTCCTGAAAACCATGGGTTTGGGGAAGGTGGCATTCAGGCAATAGCAGCTCCTTCTGTAAACCTTAGAAACTTAGTCCTGGGCCAGCAAGATGGCTTGGCTGGGGTAAAGGCACTGGTCCTCTAAGCCTGACACCTGAGCTCTCTTTCTGGAACCCACATCAAGGCAGAAGAAGACCACTGTCTCTACAGAGTTATTTTCTAGCTTCTCCATGTGCACCTTGACATACATACTCACTCACATACATCATGTGAGTGTACACACACACACACACACACACACATACACACACAGAGGAGGAGAGAGAAAGAGATGCATGCACACACACTCCTGTTAGATAATTTCTAGGGAAGAGAGTGGGGGTTCAAGGGAGAGGGTATGTGGCCACATGCAGATATTCATACATATGAAGTACATGTATGTGCTGGAGCAATTGCTCAGTAGTTAAGACTGCTAGTCCTGAAGTCATGATGTTAGTTGGGTTTGCTGACTTTTGCTCAAGTACAGACAGGAGCTCCAGGTTCAGGAAGAGACCCCTCCCCATAGGTCTATGTGGAAAACGGTGGAAGAGGAAGCAGATGTCCTCCCTGATTTCTGCACTCAAGTTCAGGCATGTGCACCTGCACACCAAGGTGTACATATACACCACATGCACATAAATAAATATAAAGTACATATTATACACATATCATATATATATCATATATACATATATACATATATACCATATACATGTACACCATATACATATACATATATATACATACACATATACAAATACAACCTTGTTTCATTCCTCTCTGAAGATGCACCCATTAAATCCAATTAATACAAGAGTAGGTTCTTTTGAAAATATGTGTGTGTGTGTACGTGTGTGTGTGTACGTGTGTGTGTGTGTGTGTGTGTGTGTGTGTGTGTATTTTTAGAAGAACATTCTGTCAGAATATGTGTCATGGAGCTTGTCCTTGGGGTGTCTCCATGTAGGCCAGCACAAACTTACATTCTGTGTTTGAGAAATGTCGGCACCTCATACAAATGTCTGAGGGATTCAAGAAATCTCACTGAATCTAGGAATATTGGGTGGCGTTACTGTCCTTAAGTGGCGGGTTTCCTAAGAGATGGTGTATAGTCTTAGTGTCAAGGAGAGTGTTCTCTGCTTTAAAAAAGTCAAATCATGGTTCTAATCTAAAATCCCTACTAGTCGCCTATAAAATGTCACATTAATTCAGAGTTTAGAGGTAGCCTGCGGAGGAGCCATTTTTAATAGTTTCTAACATGGAATGATCTGTTTGTAAGCAGGTGATTTTCTTGTTTAGATGGAGCAGATATTTTAAAGGGGGAGAGACATCTCTGAGGGCCTAGGAAGGGAACTCTGTTCTGTGTCAGAGGAGAGCTTCCCTCCAGTGCAAGGAGAGGGGACAATGGGTCACTGTTGTCCCTGCTGCTTTGAGCCTATACACCACAGCAGCATCTCTGGACAGAGCAGGCTGCCAGGCTGCTCCCCCCACCCCCCACTCCCCTGTGGAATGGAAGAAAGAGGCCTTACCTCCTCTGCCTGCTCCCCTTCCATCTGAGTTTGCATCTAGAATATTCTGCAGATCCTTATGTGGAAGGCCTGTTTGGGTCTGTGTGCTCAGGAAACAGCGGCCTGCTTGTTTACTTATTTATTAGGTGGGGGTGAGAAGTTATAAATATTGGTGATTGGTAGATGGGCCAAGATAAGAAGGGGACAGGAAGCAGAGTGCATTATCTACCTTCCCGGGGCCGTGCAGTGACAGGTGGCTCTTGCTGCAGGACTTCCATGTTCTCTGGCATCTCTGTGGACAGACAGATGGCCGGCCCTTTGTGACTTCAGTCTGTGATGGGAAATGTCTTCCGTGAGGCTTTAGAAGGTGGTGGGGACTCAAATGCACCTGCCCTGATGGGCTACGGGCTCTGAGTCAGCAAGGCTTGATTCTAGAACATTTCCCAGGGCACAGACAAGCCTTGGCATCAGTCTGGGTTAATATGTATCTGTTGTTTTGATAATAATTATTTTATTTGACAATTGTTCTTTCTTAAAAATTGCATTTATTTTGTTTATTTGTTTATGGGTGGCACATGCCATAGCATGCATGTGGAGATCAAAACTTTTGGGGATTGTCACTCCCCTTCCACAGTGTGGGCCCTGGGAATTGAATAGTGGAAAACCCAGCTAGTGACCCAGTGACCCACTATGCTTTTCTCAGGGCAAGGACCCATTCCCTATGACCTGGAAATGGCTTCCTAGGCTCCACCTCATCAGCACCCCACCACTTCTCAAAAGTGCCACTCTAGGGAAACAAGCCTTCAATATAAGAATCTGCAGGAACACTCTAGATACAAACTCTGAGATGAAAGGGGAGCAGGCAGATAGGGCAAACCCCCTTTCCTCCTGAGCGTGGGGTGAGCAGCCTGCTCTACCGGGTGTTCCTGCTGTGATGCACAGGCCCATAGCAGCCGGGACAACTGGCCATTGGATCACATTTTCCCAAACTAACCCACAGGAACTTTACCACCTTTTAAGTTGCTTCTGTCACTGTTTGCTGCAGTGGCCAACAGATGATCAGCAGAATGATAGTATGAAGTAGAACCTGGGCTCCTGGGGTCGCTGCACCCAGGAGGTGTGGCACAGCAGAGCCTCTGGCCTCAGAGGTGCCCTCCAGGGAGCCATCTGCCCAGGGCCATGTTCTACGCATCCTCTGGACTACATCCTGAAAAGCTGGGCCAACCTAAATGGATGCCTGGTTGAGTTTGCCAGTTTTTCAATGTCTCTCACTGTGCTGGGTAGTTTTTATCAACTTGACACAAGCTAGAGTTATCCAGGAAGAGGAAATGGACATTAACTGAAGATTTGCCTCCATAGGATTGGAAAGTCTGTAGGGTCTGATTAATGATTGGTCTGAGAGGGCCCAGCCCACTGTGGGTGATGTGCCCTCTGCTCCTCGGGGAGGTGAACCTAGGTACTATAAGAAAACAGGCTGAGTGAGCCCTGGAGAACAGGCAGTAAGCCTTTTCTTCCATGGCTTATTTCAAAGGAGTTTCTGCTTCAGGTTTCTGCCTTGGTTCCCGTAGATGATGGACTGTAACCTGTAAGCCAAAGCAACCCAGGCCTCCCTAAGCACAGAGTGTACAGTTTGTCCAGAAGGAACAATTGTCAAAGGGCCAGTGAGATATCTCAGCAGGTAAAGGCAATTGCTGCCAAGTCTGGTTATCTGAACTCATCCTCAAGGCCCATATGATGGACAAAGATAACTGACTCCCAAAAGTTGTCCTCTGACCTACACATGCATGCATGTGTGCAAACACACACACATAATAAACACACACTCACTCACACACACATGCATGCAAACACAAACATGCCATACATATAGTCTCAAATACACACGCATGCACATCCACACACCATACACACACTCACATACACATGCTCACACACATACACACACTCACCATACACACACTTATATACACATATACACACATAAAAACACACACATACACATGCTCACACACATTCACACACATATACATATTCATTCACACACACACACACACTCACACCATACACAAAACACTGACACACACATACAGACCAACTCAACAAAGAAACAAATTCATAAATATGACCCGTAAAAGAACAACTATCAAAGAAGTGATTTTATTCCAATACTCAATAGACACATTTTGACCTTGGTTGGTACACAAGGCTTGAGCTCAACTCAGAAAGGCCAAAGAGTGTTCAAATACCTGCAGTTCTCTGGTGCCATCTGTCATTGTTTGGCCCAACCTTAAACACGAGATTCATGTGGTAGCTAAGGTTGGTAAGAATATACACCGTCTTTCCTTTCCAGGAGCTGCTTCAGTAGCTGTTTTCCTAGATCCTGCCAAGTTGACAATATGAAGTTCCCCATAAATGAAACTCAGTTTGGTTCGTATTAGCATAAAGTACTGATTGGTACCATGAGGGTTCTGGGTGTTGGGAGGCACTCTAAAACAAACAGGCAGACATCCTGGCCATGGAACATGTATTTTAAAAGACAAGAGTAATGCCAATCAGTTTAAGCTAACGAAATTTTGTCACATAAAGTCAATGCTTGAAGGGAGGAGGAATAAGGCAGTAGAGGTGATTCAAGGATCACACCGAGAGTGGGAGATGGATTTTACATAAGGTACTCCGTGGCATAGGGATTTTATGTAAGGTTCTCCGTGGCATAGGGATTTTATGTAAGGTGCTCCGTGGCATAGGGATTTTTACGTAAGGTGCTCCGTGGCATAGGGATTTTTACGTAAGGTGCTCCGTGGCATAGAGATTTTATGTAAGGTGCTCCGTGGCATAGGGATTTTATGTAAGGTGCTCCGTGGCATAGGGATTTTATGTAAGGTGCTCCGTGGCATAGGGATTTTTATGTAAGGTGCTCCATGGCATAGGGATTTTACATAAGGCTCTCCACGTTCATTTTGGCCAAGCCTTAAAATTGGTGAGCAAGCCAGCCATGTGTACCAACAAGCAAGGTCCACTCCAGATAGTGGTGATGTTATATACAAAGGTCCTGCATCAAGATATCTGGCATGGAGTCATCTTCTGGCTCCTCTGTGGCAAGTGGGATATCTTGGAAATCCCACCTAAGCCACCAAAATGAGAAACAGAAAAACATACTTTTCCTCAATTGGCATGAGTTTGTGGCTGAGACACAGCCCTGTATCGATAGGTGGATTAAGGGGAAAGTTCATGTTTACTAGTCATGCAGGTGTATCACATGGGAGAAAAGTATTTGCACAAAAAACAACACACTTTAGGTAGGTGATGGGACACAGGTAACATTGTCCCAGGTATCCAAGGTGAGATACATTTCATGGGAAGAACTGAGGGTCCCACTGGTTCTGAGTCTGTGAGTCAATAAAGAGGCCTTGAAATTTACTTCCAGCCTATAGGGAAAAAGGCAGGAGGAAGTCAAAAAGATCTTTGTTCTTGTGAACTTCTATTTTGCTTTTAGGCAAATGGAAGGCATAAAGCCTTTGCATTTGATCACCTTCAGCTATAGAGTCCTTTGTAGTTTGGAGGGGAAATATAACTTAGTGTTTTACTGCTGTGACCAGACACCGTGACCAAGGCAACTCTTAAAAGAACAACATTTAATTAGGGCTGGCTTACAGGTTCAGAGGTTCAGTCCATTACCATCAAGGCGGGAGCATTGCAGCATCCAGGCAGACATGGTGCAGGACCAGCTGAGAGTTTTACATCTCCATCAAAAGGCAGACAGAAGACTGGCTTCCAGGCAGCAGGGATGAGGGTCTTAAAGCCCATGCCCACAGTGACACACCTATTCCAAGAAAACCATACCTACTGCAACAGGGCCACACCTTCTGATAGTGCAACTCCCTGAGCCAAGCATTTACAAACCACTATACATACATACATACATACATACATACATACATACATGTGTGTATGTGTGTGTGTGTGTGTGTGTGTGTGTGTGTGTGTGTATGTATATATCAACTTATCTCCCATTACTGTAACAAAATACTTAAGGCCATCAACTTATAAGGAGGAAAGGTGGATTTTGGCTCATTAACCCACTGTCTTTGTTTTAGGCCTCTGCTGCAGCAGAGAACATTGTGGTAAGGAGCAAGTGGAGGGCAAAACTGCTCAGATGTACTGAATAGCCAGCAGGCCCCAGGGATCCACCTCTCAGCCTCTGGGGCACTGTGCCCATGCTTTTCATGGGCGCCAGGGATGGAGTTTGGGTCCTAATGTTTCCATGACAGACACCTCAGTGGCTGAGAATTCTCCCCGGCCCTAGAACATGTTCACACCTTTGGAAAGGGAAGGGATGGTAGCTAAGCTGGTAGATAGCCCGTGGAGATGCCAGGGTGAAAGGTACAGCGGTTGATAGAGGAGTCATCAGCCATCAATTTAGGGCAACAGTCCCGAAAGGTTTTACCCTACGTAGGAAAACAGGGTGCAGGTCCCTCGAGGTCAGCTGCAGTGGAATTAAGCCAGAGTTTCCACACAGTCCTCTCTGTTGACTTCACCTATAGCTGATTAGATGTCTCCCCCCCCCCCTTTTTTCTCACCCGATGGCCTGTGCAATTAATTTTAAGACAGCTCAGAATTTTTTCTTGATCAATTGCTGTCAGGATCACTGTGGAGGGTGTTATCTTAAAGATGTGGTGAGAATGAAACTGTGTGCAGAGGGTAGAGTGGAGCAGGCAGGTGGATTCTTTGCGGACTGCTAGGACCTGCGTGGGCACAGCTCACAGCACCATTTCTTCCAGCAGCAGTGAAACAGTTGCCTGTATTTTCAGGTGCACACATGAGCTCCGTACAGACAGCACATGGATCATTCCGCTTTATCCTCAGGGTACCTATGGGAAGCATTACAGAAGTCCACAGGGAACGCCTTGGATGACCGATGAGGCAGAAGTGTATGCTAATCGAGAAACTTCTGCCTCTGGCAGGTGTAAAGTTTCTGTTCAGCTTCAGTGGGCATCGTGCCTTCTTCCTCCTGTAGCCACTGGGGATGTTGACAAAGGACTATTGTGAGTTTCGGGAATGGAGGTGGGCAGAGTCTGTTGGCTCCAGAGAGTGCCATAGGACCCTCAGCCCTTCACTCATTATGAGAGTTGAGGACCACGTCACCTTCTATCCTAGAGCTGGGATTTGGGGCCAAGTCGGAGCTCTCTTGATGACTTGTGGCTTTTCTGTGGCTAGGGAACACATCACAAACACGACATGAAGAAAACTGTGTCTGGGCTGGAGCTATGGCATCATCATTAAGGGCACTGGCTGCTCTCCCAGAGGACTCAGTTTGGTTTCCAGCACCCACATTGGGTGGCTCACAACCATCTGTGTAATTTTGCCTCCCATCGGGTCTGACACACTCTTCAGGCATCCGTGCACACTGCACACATGTGCACACACCCACACACTCATACCCACAGATAAAATCGCACCTCCTTGTCACTCAGCGTTTTGAGTTACCTCTGCAGTCTGCCTTCCCAGCACAATGGCGCCTAGCAGTTCCCAGGAGGGGAAAGATTAAATCCGGAGTTGTCTGAGCAGCCTCCGTGCCTGGGGGAAAGCCTGCAGCAGGAATTGCGCACCCTGTTATGAAAGTGCACATCTAGGAAATCTCTACAGTATACTAATTTTGAAACCTCGGGGTAGCAGTGGCTTCAGGGTAGTTATGTTAAACCCGGAGGGGACCTCGGGGAAGTGGCAGGTAGAGGATGTCAGACTTTTACTCAGTTGATCAGCGGTAATTCATGCTCTTGGGCTTCCAGAGAGCTTTGTCTGTTGTTCCTATTGTCTGCACTGAATCACCGCCAGCATAGTCCTGTTACTAACATTATCAAGGTGGGGACTGAGGGGTGGCTTAGTGTCTAAGAGGGCTTGCAGTGCAAGCATGAGGACCTGAGTTCAGATCCCTGGAGCCCACATAAAAAGCTAGGTGTGTACCTGTGACCCTAGTACTGTTTGGGGCAGACAGGAGGATGCACAGGTCACCGGTTAAACATTATGAACATGATTTTTGGTCTGTCTGGGAGGGTGTTTCTGAAGGAGGCCAGCATAGGGTTAGGCTAAGGAGATCTACGCACCAGCGTGTCTGGTTATGTCTCGTCTGTTGAGGGCCAACACTGAGCAGAAGGTGAATTCTCTCTGCCTCCTTGTGCTGGGGCTTCTGCCTTGGATGTCAGAGACTTTGCTTCTCGGGCCAGTGCTCTGCTCTCTGTAGGTTGGAAGCCTGGAGGCTTCAGAGGAGGATGTGTTCCTTCTAACCCCTTACAGGGACACACAGTTCTAAGAAAAAGCAAACAAGCAGAGCCCAGGGTTGCAAACTCAGTCAGGAAGCCACTGGTTTGTGTTCCTATGAAGCTGGATTTCAGTTCCTGGAGTTCCCTCCTGGGCCTCCTTCCCCAGTGAGCGTGCACCAAGCTAACCATATAGAAGATACATTGTTCTACATCTTGCTAGTTAATGAAAAGAAGCAAAGATAATCACTACACTGGCTGAACTACAGACTCTCAGAAGCATCTGGGACAGGTGAGAAAGTTGTTTGCTCTGGTGTGAGGCCATGTGAGAGTTCACAAAGGTTCTCTGAGATACCATGAAAGTGATTTAAATAACTGAAGACTCATGTCAGCATGGCCTTAGGGTTTAGGTGTGAAATGTCCCCCGTGGTCTCATGTATTGGCATGATTAGTCCTTAGATGGCAATGCCATACTGGGTGGATCTGTCCCACTTGGAGAAATTGAGTCACCAGAGGGGAAAGCGCAGCCCTGCTTCTTGCCCTAGGTCCCCTGCTTCCTCCCCCAGGTTTTCTGCTTTCATCCCATTTTCTGCCCCAGGGTCTCTGCTTTCTGCTGTAGACTCTCTGCTTCCTTCCCTGGTACCCCACTTCTTGTTCCAGGCTCCCCATTTTCTTGTTCCAGATTCACAGCTTCCCGATTCCCAAATATGTAACACTTCCATCACCACCAGTACACACAAGAGCTGGTCCTGTCTGCCACCACGCAGTCCCCACCTTGGTGAACTGTGCCCTGACAAAATGGGAGCCATGTTTGTTCATAGATTGCTTCCTTCAGAGATCCCATCATCGTAATGAGAAAGCAGCCATTGACAGCCTCAGATTAGAGATTAGCCAGAGCAGTACTGGAGCCGTTGTAGTCACAGGGCCCAAATGGGAAGACTGATACTGTAGAAGGGTGATGTTCATATGGCCACCTGTGGTGTGTACCCTCCTGAGACTCACAGGTACAAAGCTGTGACTGAGCATAGCAGCCGAGGAGCAGGAGACTGGAACTGATGAATCAAGTGTAGATATGTCTTCCTAGGAATCTAACTCTTTTGCTTTTTTTGGAGGCAGTATGTGCCTCAGTTCCATTACCTGTTGTGATTAAACAAACAAACAAACAAAAAAAAATTAGAGGAGAAAGGGTTTGGAGGCCCATGATTTGGTGACAGTTTGTGACTGGGGCAGGAACCTGAAGCCCCTGGTCACACTACATCTACAGTCAAGAACAGAAGCAATGAACACTCACTGCCTGTGCTCAGCTTGACTTCTCTACTCTCCTAAGTTCAGGATCTCCAGCCTAGGGAATGGTGCCGCCCACTTTCAGGCTGGGTCCTCCCACATCAAGCAATGTAATCACGATAATGTCTCCCAAGCAAGACAACCTGATCTAGACAATCCTTAGCTGAGACTCACTTCCCAAGTGACTCTAGACCATGTCGAGTTGGTAATTAAAATTAACCTTCACACTTACCACTATACAAACTGTTTTATATAAATATCAAGGGGTTAAGAAGATATGGCCCTGGGTCAGGATCCCTTGTGCATAATTTTTAGCCTCTTAGCTAGATGCTATTACGAGCATAGAAATGACTTCCTGCAGCCAGATGCTGTGTGGTGATCATGTTTACAGCTTGAAAAGAACATCATAGTCAATGAGATTTAGTCAACGGGTAATACAAAGAGACAGAGTAAAAATTATGTTATGTCCTGAAGCTGTGTTCATATGTGGATGTGCGTGCGTGCGTGCGTGTGTGTGTGTGTGTGTGTGTGTGTGTGCATGCCACCTACACAGGCACATACAGCAGAGGACAGGCTTGAGTTTTGTTCCTTAGGTCCTGTCACATTGTTTTGGAGACAGAGTTTCTCATTGGCCCATGGCCTGCCAATTCAAACCTAAGCCCTGGGAAGATGGGTATATATTTCATGCCTGACTTTTTCCCATCGGGTCTCAGGATGAAACACAGGTCCTCACACTTAGAGAGCCACACTACCACCTGAGCCATCTCTCCAGTCCCCTAACCCCAGAAACTAGTCTACTTTTCTACTCCTCCACCATGAAAACTTAAATCACATAATTTATTGGGACAGGTGAGAGATGGAAGACCTAGGCTGTGTGGCGTAGATGTGTCATACTTTTCAAAAAGCATTTGCTTATATATTTATTTTTAGTGTGTGTGAGAGTGTGTGTGTGTATCACACACATGCAGTGTCTGTAGATACTGGAAGAGGGCATTGGATGTACTGGAACTGAAGTCACAGGCAGTTGTGACCATGTGGGTGCTAGAAATAAAACCCCGGTCCTCTGCAAGAGCATCAAGTACTCAACCCTTGAGCCATCTCTCTAGCCCCACTTAACCCTTTCAAAACCAGCAAATTTATAAAAAAAATACCCCCTAAAAGGGAATAAATCACAAATATACTTGTTTTTTTTGTTTGTTTGTTTTTTTTTTTTTTTTGGTTTTTCGAGACAGGGTTTCTCTGTGTAGCCCTGGCTGTCCTGGAACTCAAACTGTAGACCAGGCTGGCCTCGAACTCAGAAATCCGCCCGCCTCTGCCTCCCGAGTGCTGGGATTAAAGGCATGCGCCACCACGCCCAGCTATATACTTGTTTCTTATCTCCTGCCTCAGATTACTTTCTTCCCTCTACAAACTCCCTGCTGATGTCATTTCCATCCCTTTAAATCTCTGTTTAACTGTCCTGGCCTGTGGAGGTTCTCTCTCACCGCCTCACACTCTTAACCACAAGCTCGCAACGCCACTCCTGAATCTCAGCTTTGCTGTGGTTCAATAAAAAGCTATGTCCAGAGTCTATTTCTAGTTATCCCTGATTGCTGGAACCTGTCCCCTAGCGAAAGCTCTAGCTTCTGGGGACCTGGGACCTGTGTGCTGGGCTGCTTGGCTGGCAACTGGTTGGTTTCATTCTTTGCCGTCAAAAGAAACATCTGACTTTCTCCTGTTCCGTATGCTGCCTGAATGTGGCACACTATTGGCATCTTTCATGCTGTGTGGAAGCCTCAGCTCTCTAAATGTCAAGCTCAAAAATTAGCCTCAGCCTCCCAGGAGCCGTTGGCTGCGTGGGGACCAGATGGGCTCAGAAATTGATGCTCAGAGTGATGGTTCTTAACCACTTAGGGACACGTGTCATTTTTGAGATTATGTAAAACGCTGCGGCGGATGTGGATGGATGTGTGTGTTTGTATGTGGCTTCAGAAGATGATCTGTGGTTCACTCATGAGCCATGTACCTTCTGGGGCAGGCAATCAGGACAATCAAGGGCTCTCTCTCTCTCTCTCTCTCTCTCTCTCTCTCTCTCTCTCTCTCTCTCTCTCTGTGTGTGTGTGTGTGTGCTCACAGGGTACAGAGGTCAGAGGAAGGCATGGGGTATCCTGGTCTATCACTCTTGGTTTTATCCCATGAGACCAGATCTCTCAATGAACATGGAGTTGGGCTGGCTACCAGGAAGCCTCTGTGGCTCTCTTATTCCCTGACCCCTTACTCAGAAGGGGTTTTGGGTGCATGTAAGGTCATTCTTGGCTTTTTACATAGGCACTAGGAATTTGAATTCAGCTCCTCGGGGGCTGGGGACAATTATATCATCTCTTGAGCCCCAAGAGAGGTCTTTTGTTTTTGTTTTGTTTTGTTTTGTTTTTAAATATCAGATACTTGAGAATGAAACAGAATTTGACCTACAACTAAGGAATTTGGAACTGTTCTTTTAAAACAAAATATATTCCCAAGACTACATTTTGAAACCTTTTTCAATTACGCTAATGTGTCACTTTTTTTTTCAGAACCTAATTTTATTTTATTTTATTTTTTAAATGCACTTTTGAATGGACTTGATCACACACACTTGCATTTCTGAAGGAAGCCCTCATGGGATTTCAGACATGGTCCAGAGAGCCTCCTGCCTGACTGAGTCCTCTCTTGCTGGCATTTGCTCCTCCATCTGGTTTTTGTTTTTTGTTTTTGTTTTTGTTTTTTTGATAATGATTTTGAGGAAAGAAAAACAGGCACATGTTATGAGCAACAATCACTAGTCCTAAAGTAACAATCACTAGTCCTAAAGTAACTAACAATCACTATGCTAAAGTAACAATCTCTAATCCTAAAGTAACAACCACTAGTCCTAAAGTAACAGTCTCTAATCCTAAAGTAACA
>NC_034609.1:49109344-49131010 GCF_900095145.1 Mus pahari
TCCTAAAGTAACAATCACTAATCCTAAAGTAACAATCACTAATCCTAAAGTAACAATCACTAATCCTAAAGTAACAATCTCTAGTCCTAACGTAACAATCACTAATCCTAAAGTAACAGTCACTAGTCCTAAAGTAACTGCTGTGGTTTACTGGTAGGGCAGAGTGCCAGTGTTTTTGTGTGTGGAAATGACAAGAGGGAAATGTGTGGAGCTCTGGCTGTGTTCTGAAGCTAGAGCCTGGGCTAAGAGACTCTGAAAGAATTACCCAGCCCTTGACTCACTGGGATTTTGCTTTCCGTGCCTGTACAGGGTCTGCTCCACCCCACCCCACCCCCTTACTCTTATCAGTCGGCTTCCCCTCACACACCTTTATTTGTCAGTCCTACCCGGACATTCCAAGAGTCATCTGGTTCAAATGGAAGTGTAGTTTATCTTATCAATAGAGGTTGTCTAGGATCCTGGGAGGAGCGTGGATAGAGGGATCAACCTTGATGAGTGGGGTGTCCTGGCGTGAGTTTTCCTGGGTGGTCTGAGGCGATGAGGCTGCTGTCCTTTAGCACTCAGCTCTTCCTGCTCAGCCCTGTGGTGTGTCTTAAACTAGAGACCTGTGCATGAGAGGAGCTGGCCTGACATCATGAAGAAGGGGGAAGGGACACTTCAAATGTCACCAGAGGGGATCTTGGGGGTGTCTCCTACCAGTCATGAAACTGTAGATTCATTGATAAATAGGAATGGGGGCTCAAGAGACAGCACAGAGCATTGAGTACTGGAGTTCGATTCTTAATGCTCACCTCAGGTGGCCTTCGTCTCTGCGGGGACCTGCACTCGTGTACACAGAGTCTCACATAGACACATAGGCACGTGTGATGTGAAAATAAAACGATAAAATACCCTCCTCAGGATGGGAGCAGGCCGTATGGAGTTCAAGAGCCCTGGCTTAGGGTTCAGGGCTCCTTCCTACTGAAAGCCAGAGAAGAGTTATTTGAAAGTGTGGCTCTTTCTTCGGCTCTTGTAGGTAATTGGTTTTCTATTTGCTCGATCACACTTGTCCAATCCTTGGGGTGGTTGGGTACAGTCTGAATGAAGCCTTTCTTGTTTGCTGGGTCCCTCCCCTTAACTTTCTTATGATTCACACATCTTGCCTTACAAATGACTGTCACCCATGCTGAGTTTTGCAGACCATCAGAGGCCAGAGCCTCCGAAGGCTCACACCTAACATTCCACGTCCTCTCTTCCTTATGGCCCACGTGCATGTTGTTTCCTAACTTTCGTTCTGCTTCCGGTGCACTCAACGGAGCTTTTCCTCCCTACAGGCTATGGCCACACGGTACCCTTGTCAGATGGGGGCAAAGCCTTCTGCATCATCTACTCTGTCATCGGCATCCCGTTCACCCTCCTCTTCCTGACGGCCGTGGTCCAGCGTGT
Organism: Mus pahari; assembly: GCF_900095145.1. Taxonomy (NCBI): domain Eukaryota; kingdom Metazoa; phylum Chordata; class Mammalia; order Rodentia; family Muridae; genus Mus; species Mus pahari. Next base: position 49,110,770 of record NC_034609.1, read on the forward strand.
CACCGTGCATGTCACCCGCAGACCGGTCCTCTACTTCCACATACGCTGGGGCTTCTCCAAGCAGGTGGTGGCCATTGTCCATGCCGTTCTGCTGGGATTTGTCACCGTGTCCTGCTTCTTCTTCATCCCTGCCGCCGTGTTCTCTGTGCTGGAGGATGACTGGAACTTCCTGGAGTCTTTTTACTTCTGTTTCATCTCCCTGAGCACCATTGGCCTGGGGGACTATGTTCCAGGGGAAGGCTACAACCAGAAGTTCCGAGAGCTGTACAAGATCGGAATCACGTGTGAGTACACGTGGTGGGCAGGCTGTTGTGTCTCTTCTGTCTACTCCCCAACCCCCCACGTTCCATTCTGTCTGGGATTGGCAGTCATGCCTACTGCTTGCTTTCTCTTTGGAATATTTTCTTTTTGGTCTCTGACTTCCCATGGCTGACTCTCTTCACCATTCCCTCCACAATTCCTTTTGCTTAGTTCCCTGTGCTCTGTGACTCCTATGTGTTTTCATGTGGGGTGCACGCGTGTCCCCGCTGAGTTTCTTGTGTGTATTTTCGTGGGGGTGTGTAGCTGTCCTTGTTTGTTGGAGGACAACCTCCCTGGTCCTTTCTCCAGTGCTTTCTTCAGGGTCTCTCTTTGGCTTGGTATTTCATCAAGCTGCCTAGACTGGCTGAGCAGTGAGCTCCAGAGACCCACGTGTCCCCAACAGCCATCTCACCATCTCTGGGATCACAACATAGGCCAGGACAACAGCTTCCCCAAGGAGTTGGAGAATCCAACTCAGGGCCTCACACTTGTGAGGCTCCTCACTGCCTGCCATCTCCCTCCCTGGTCAGTGTCTCTAACCGTGTCACAGGCGTGGTAGCCAACTTCTACTAACCTAACTTAGATTACACTGTTAAACATTTCACACAGAAGACAATAAGACTTCATTTTCCATACTAACTCCTAAAAACAATTGATGTCAGGTAACTTCGAAACAAAATAACATAAAAATGAGGTCAGCGACCACTTTGAGAAATCTGGAAAATTAAAGAACATGTTGTTAGTGACCAGGGCAGGGGAGGGTGGGTATGACCTCATTTTTATGTTATTCTGTTTCAAAGTTACCTGACATCAATTGTTTTTAGGATTTAGTATGGAAAATGAAGTAGACAATGACTTTTAGATTAAAGTGCCTGTGGACACGAGTAGGAAATCCCAAGTCCAGACCTTTAGCATCCATATAACAAGCCAGGTGTGGAACCATGCCAGAATGGGACAGATTCAGGAGGATCCCAGGGTCGCTGGTGGGTCAGGCTAGCTGAAAATGCAAGCTCCGGGTTTAGGGAGAAACTCAAATAAACTGGAGAGCCACGGAAGATATAGAATGTCAATCTCTGGCATCTACATGCACATTCACCAGCAAACACACCTCCAGGGACACATGTGCACACACACACACACACACCAGACAATATACAAGCTGGAAAAAAAATGTCACTCATCCATTTGGAAGAATTGGCTTATTTTCTGTGTGTTCAGGACATGTAGCAAGCAATTGCAACACAGTTTCCATTTCTGCCTTCTCTCAATTCTTTTTTTCTGTGACCTGGCTCAGTCCTAGCTTATAGGAAGTCATGGATTCTTGAACAGCGGGCACGCCCTCACCCCGTCTTGGTCTTGTGGTTTTAAACCCATGAAGTGGTTGGTTGAACTGTGTGTGCCTTTGAATATTTCCATGAAACGGTAGGCTCCCCAGGAACAAAGCCGACACTCACAAAACCCTAGTGCTTTCGATGGCTTCTGGCTCCAGTCCAAGGGCAGTAAATATTTGCCAAAGTCCTGCAATGAGGGCTTCATACTCTATATTTTAGTCTGTATGTGCCTCTGGGACCACCCTACAGCCCACCCTCCTCACCCTTTGACTGTCTTTGTTACCTATAATTTGGTAGCATGGCAAACCACCTCAGAGTGGAGATCTTTTTGTATTACACTTCTTATATTTGAGATTTTTTCTAAGAAATAAAAATATGGGCCTCAAGCCGGGCGTGGTGGCACACTCCTTTAATCCCAGCACTCGGGAGGCAGAGACAGGCAGATTTCTGGGTTCAAGGCCAGCCTGGTCTNCAAAGTGAGTTCCAGGACAGCCAGGGCTGTACAGAGAAACCCTGTCTTGAAAAACTGAATATATATAGATATATCTATCTATCTATATATATATCTATATATGTATATGTATATATCTATATCTATATATCTCCAAATGAATATACTTTTTTTTTTTGACTCATAGATCACAACTTTGAGGTCCCCAAATGGAACACACATCCACACAATCACTGGTATCTGAGTTCCCACCCTCCTTGGGTGGCATTGACAATAAAAAAAAAATTGTGTGTGGCTTTGATGACAATATAGACATCATCTTAACTTTTTAAAAGCTAGCAGGTCAGTTGTTTAACTTCCATTTTGCTTTCTAATTTCTTCGTGAACTAGAGAAGTAAAATATCCTATGGCTGTGTCTTCTGGTTATACTTTCCTCTGGGTAAATTACCCTCTTTCTCCTGGCACGGGAACTCTCTCAGCTGCCCACAGAATACCAGATTCTTCCTTAACCTGCACCCTCGTTACATTGTGGGCCATGTTTTTCAGGCAGCCAACCAGGAGAGATTTTATGCTTGGAGTGTTCAGGACTTGATCATCTAAGGAATGAATGTTCCGAGGATGTAGGTGGGATCAAATCCCACAGCTTACCTGAAACCCCGTGGGCTCTTCCGTCAGAGTTCCAGAGTCTGCTTAAATAATAGCCATGAAGGGAATAGATTCGGCTAGTGCTACTGCTTCCAGTGCTACTGCCAAGCGCGAAAACGTCCCCGTGGCACCAGCTTACTGCCAAAGCCAACAGTCAAACCTGGCGAGGCCTAAACTGTGCCTGACATATCCAGGACCCACCCAAGCCCCAACAATGCAAACTTTAACTTTCCTTGTCTGCATTTTCTGGAAATCTTTTTTACGATTTACTACCAGACCATGAAATGAATAGGCTCAGGAAGCAGACATCATGACGGTGCTATCGAGTGCTTGGAAAGGTGCTCACGAAACAGGAAAAACATTTCGTGACTCTGATCCTAGAGTCGGTGAGGAAAGGGTCACACTGGGTGACTATCACAAGCCATTTGATCTAAGGAAAGCCACATGAGCACCAATTGACTGCTTTATTCCTCTAAGAGTGAAGCCAGGAGAGGACAGGATGGCCTGGCTTCAGGCTGAGGCATTAGCAGTGCTGAGCAGCGGGGAGCAAATTAAAAATGGCTGATGTTGAAAAGGGCAAGAAGATTCTTGTTCAGAAGTGTGCCCACTGCGGAAAGGGCAGGCGAGCATAGAATGGACCAGATCTCCAGGTCTGTTTGGGCAGAAGATAGATCGGGCCTCTGGATTGCCTTACACAGGTGCTAACAAGAGCAGCGGCATGGCCGGGGGAGAGGCTATGCTGAGTATTTAAAGAACACCAAGAAGTACAACCCTGGAACAGAATAATATTCACTTTTAATTAAGATTAAGAGAAAGGGAGAAAGAGCAGACCTAATGGCTTTTCCTGATGAGTAAAAACACCTGCCTTATTTATTATAAAACAATGTCTCATGGCTTTTAATGTGTACCATAATTCAGTTCCTACAGCAGAATTCAGATCATGAATGGTAACGGTGTTTCTGTTGGACAGTCCGGATTTAGGTACAAGTGATTGGTAGTCTGGTGGGTATCATCCTTTTGAAAATAACTATTCCAGTTGTGTAAATTCTTCACTCTTCTCCCTCCCTTAGCGACATTCAACTTTCTACAAAGATGAGGTGTCACTGCAAAAGCGACAGAATGGTTTTATACTTAGATGTATGCAACCAGGCACTTGAATGTGTTTGAACACAAGAACAGTCCTTCGCTGACTCAGAATCAAGCAGAAGACCGAGCTGTGTTTCAGTCTGTGTTCACTGACCTGTACGGGCAGCAGCTAAACATCAGGAAACAGTTGTCTGTTTTTGACGATGCCGATTTAAGATTTGATTAGAACTCCCTGTGTCAAAGGTTGCCGTCTTTTAGTACTGAATGGCATTTTGACGTGGTTTGTGCATGATATCAAATAAAGAGTGTTTAACACTTAAAGACAACTGAAGCCAGGCTTGGAGAGACTGCTTGGCGGATAGGTGTGAGCACAGCAGGCATGAGGACCTGCGCTGCATTTCCAGCATTCACATAAAAAGCAGGCTGCACACGTGCAGCCCTAGCTGGCTGAGGTGGAGGCAGGACCATCCTCAGGCTTGCTGGCTGCCATCCTAATGCCAGGTCCAGTGAGAGACATTGTCTCAAGGAAATAAAGTGAAGAGCATCAGACAGGACATCCAGTGTCCTCTGGCCTTTGCACTCCCTTGCATGGGTGACCCTCCTCCTTGTGTGAAGCTCAATCACACCACACCCGAAGCCTGGGATTGTGACTAATCCAAGGTCACTGGCGGCTAAAGTCATTTTTTGTTCTTTCTCTCTGCATCCCTGTGAGCTCTGTGGACTTCAAACCTTCCTAGAAATCAGCTGGAGTGGACCCACCTGCGGGAGAACCCTCGTGTGTGGCGTGGGACGGGGAGGAGTTGTTCCGTCTTGATTTTTATGGTAACTAGGTCAGACTAAGATGCTGTCTGTTCTCTGCCGCCCAGGTTACCTGCTCCTCGGACTCATCGCCATGCTGGTTGTCCTGGAAACCTTCTGTGAACTCCACGAGCTGAAGAAGTTCAGGAAGATGTTCTATGTGAAGAAAGACAAGGATGAAGACCAAGTTCACATCATGGAGCACGACCAGCTGTCCTTCTCCTCCATCACTGAGCAGGTGGCCGGCCTGAAGGAGGAACAGAAGCAAAATGAGCCTTTCGTGGCCTCCCAGTCCCCACCCTATGAGGATGGCTCTGCAGACCACTGAGTGTGGGCGGACAAGAGGCAGAGCCTTGACTGCATCCATTTCTAAAAGAAAGTCAAAGCTAAGATGATGTTATTTTAAGAAGTATCTACTGTTAATAATATTTAAAAAAAAAAACATGGAACTTTGGATTCTTGGGGTGGGTTTTAATCCCTGGGCAAATGAGGTATGCACCTGTAACTCATAGGAGACATGATCACCTGGTGCCGCACACTGGGGATGAATACTTGAAACAGTGTACAGTAGGTGGAGGCAGATTTTATATGTAACTGGGGACTCTGGGTTTGCATTCCAATCATTTTGCCCACAGCTAAGCAGCAACATTTATATTTATAAACAAAACAAGACAAAAATCTATAGAGATGTATTTTATAAATAGGTTTAAGTGTCCCGGCTTGCATGTGCCTATCCAAAATGATTATTTTTGTAGAGTCTAAATTAACTCTATTTATAATGAATAGGCCACCATCCACTGTGTACATAGAACATATAAATATGTTTATATTCTGTACATATGTGTGGGCTAACATATATCCCTGTACTTCTTAAGCCAAGATAAGAGATATTTTTTTTTCTTTTTGATTTCTCTTTATACTAAAGAACCCAGAATTGCTACAACAAGCTAGGAGGCATAACAAACTCAGGAGAAAATCGGTATGATACTCTGTTCCTGTATACATTTCTACCCTCTTGCAATGGTATAGGACCAGACAACAAGTGAGGAAGAAAATTGGTGAGAAGGTGAATCTATTTGGTCTAGAGGGCATGCCGCCACTTCTACCCACTTCACAGGTCTGGAGGGCATACCACCATTTCTACCCATCTCACACTAAAGCACAATGGCAGTGCCCCCTCCCCTGAACAGATTATGCCAGGTTAGTCTGAGAATTCTACATTTAGAATCTGAAATCAATAAAATCATGGCAGATTGCAATTTTGTGGTTTATTACCTCTGTACATTGTCTATGTATGCTCTTCTTTTGAGATACTATACAGTAACAGTTCGTTGGTGCGTCTGGGATGTCAGGACATTTAATGAGACCAGGTAAAGACCAAGTCTAATACCCAGCAGAGGGGACACCTGTGGCTCTGTCACCCAAGCTACATTCTAAGTGTGGGGCTCAGGAAAGTCCCTTTGTGTCCTCAGGGTCTAGGTACCTTGTGGGTGGAAGAATTATTTAACACAATAGCTGTCACATTATATGCCTGACCCTTCACAGAAGAGAGACACAGGGATGGTTTTTGAGGGTGTGGAGTTTATTAATAGAGTTATTTATGACACAGACAGACAACAGCAAAATGGGGTTTCTGAAGAAATTTCAGGCCCCAACCAGAGATAGACAACGTGGCTGGGCCTCTGAAGAGAGGAAACCAAAGCTCTAGTGGGAGAAGTGAGCTCCTGTCTTAGAGCTTTTCTGGGGACTGGGGAGGACCCATGACACAAGCCTGCAGCCGGGCTGCCTGATACTCAGGCAGGAGTGGGTAGGGAATGGGTTGTTCATCCACTAATAGCCCCTTAGGTTTAACTTCCTCTGCAGGTAAGAGACAATGGAACCAGGAAGTCTGTTAGTTAAGGGCTCACAGACAGCATATCTGTGAGAAAGGCTACTATGAGGAACTGTGGCCTGGATTCTCACATTACGATCTTCCAAACCTGACACCCATGTCATTCTAATGTATTCCCGGGTGGTTAGTCTTGGTTCCAGAGGCTAATTTTGTAGAATGATGGCTAATTACAGACCTAACCACAACTATGGATATTTTCTCACAACATCCTGTAGGGCATTTTCTGTTTTATTCTCCAGCATTTAACTGGCCAAGGTTATTTGTCAAATACAACCATTTCTGGGCTGGAGAGATAGCTTAGCTGGTAAAGTGTTTGCCACATAAGCATGAGGACCTAAGTTCAAGCCCCAGGACCTGTGTTAAAGAAATATCCAGGTATCCCTGCACATTTGTGTTGCCAGCACTAGGGAAGTTTAAAAGAAGCAGGTCTAGGGCCTGCTGGTCAGTGGCTTAGCTTGCTTGGCAAAGTCCTGGCTAGTGAGAGACCCTGTTTCAAAAGAACAGGGTTCATGCTTGTTGGTGTTGTTGCCTAAGGACTGACATCTGAAGTTGTCCCCTGGACTCCAGATGCATGTGCACACGTGTGCACACACGAACACGCATTCATGCACCAACACAAGCAAGCCACGCCCGTGCACATGCCCTCTGATAAGCATACACAGATGTACCCATTTCCAAAATTATCTGTGTACCTCAGGCACACTCGAGACCTCATCCCATACTGATGGTATTGTTGAGAACACAAATGATAGTAGTTGCCTCTGCGGTCTACAGGAGAACCCGTGCTCCATGTTTGTAGGGTGAAGCCTGATCAGAGTGAAGATTATTTTTAAATCAGCTGCCACGAGAGATAATTACTTTTCCCCACAGAAATTTAAAGCAATGTTTTCTTGTGTGTTGTCAGTATTTAAATGCTGTATTTTATGACCTCATCTGTCCAGGAAATAACAAACTAGTTGTAAAATGGGAATTTATTTTTCATAGCTCTTACTGTGCAATGAAAATAATGTTTGCAACAGCTCTGCTGGGACAAGGAGGAGGAGGGGGAAGAGGAGACAGATACACATATGTGTCTGTGTGGGGTGTACATGTATATATGTGTATGTGCCTGTGTGGTCTGTATGTACGTATGTATGCATGTATGTATGTGGTGTGTGTATGTGTGCATGTGTGTGGTTTCTGTGTATGTGGTGTATGTGTGTATGTATGTATGTATGTATGTGGTCTATGTGTATATGTGGTCTCTGTGGTTATGTAATATGTATGTATGTATGTATGTGGTGTGTATATGTGTGTGTTGTCTCTGTGTGTATGTGATGTCTGTGTATGTATTTGTGTGTGTGTGTGTGTGTGGCACGTGTATGTGTGAATGTATGTGTAGTGTTGTGTGTGAATGTGTACATGTGGTGTATGCATGTGTGCATGTGGTATATGCGTGTATGAGTGCAGGCACACACACATATGCAAGTGGAGACGAGTTAGCTTTGGGCATCATCTTCAGTTGCTCTCCACTGTATTTTTGGAGTCAGGATCTTTCACTGGATCTGGACCATATTAATTCATCCAGGTTTGTTGCCAGCAAATCTTATGGCTCTGGCAGTCTCCATCCCCCAGTTGACATTCTAGAAGTGTGCTCCCTCACCCAGCCTTTACAGAGCCAAACTCCGGTTCTCATGCTTGCACAGCAGGCACCTCACCACTGAGACATCTCCCCAGCACTTGAGTGCCTTTTGACCCATCAAGAAGAGATGGAATCACATCTGGGAGAGCTGGAGCTGTGCATAATCATGCAGCCCACTGATTCTTTGATGACAGTCTCACTGGCTTCATTAAATTTTCACACCATTCCTTAGCTCCATGTCCCTAAAATGATAGTTTGAAGAGGAACCTTGGAGAATATTATTCATGATTACTTAATACTGCTGCTGCTGAAGCACCCTGGTGTCTCGGATTTTCTTCATTGTCCTGCTTTCCTCTGGGAGGGCACTCCTGAGGGGGAGATCCTTGCTTCTATGCATAGCCAAAACCAGTCTTCAGTCTGCACACATTCATTCCAACAGTTCTAGACCTGGTTCTGGGTGATATCAGAGGGTCCATCTACTGCTTCAGGGTTTTAGTTCATTTCCTCGGAATGGAACAGGCACCACCCATCTCCACTCTCTGGAATGGCAAAAATCATCAGAGCATCCATTAGACAGTCTTAAGGATTCAGAAGAGAGAAGAAAAGGAGTTCATTGGTGCACCTTAGGCTCTTGGGGTTCCAGGAGGGGTCTTTGCAGGTACACAGGCCCCTGGTGGGAACAAGCAGATAACCAGGAGGGTGGCAGGCAAAAATGTGTCAGGAGTCCAGTTGGTGCAAATACAACAGGGACTGAGGTATTTCAAGACAGGTATGAGCAGAGAGAATTAGTACAGCTTCAACTATTAAAACTGCCAGCCCTTTCTTGCTAGGAACCCCCTCTCCATTCGTGTCTTAGCATTTTTGCATAATCATGTCTTAGCAGGATCCTGCCATCCTGGACCAAAGCGGGACTGAATGGCTGGGATCCCAGAAGGTAGACTTTCTCTTTACTTTCCAAAATAGACACCTCTCTCACCCTTGCCTCCCTCAATACCAAACAGGAAAGGGAGATTGGAGGGAACCAGTTCCTGAATAAGCTCAGGGTCTCCCATGTAGGCTCCTCCCCTGGGTGAGCCTCTGTGTTAGTCACTTACCTCGGTGCTGTGATAAAACACCCAATGCATACAATTTAAGGAGGGGTCTGCTCTGGCTTACATTTCCAGGGAGAGCATGTTGGCAGGAGAGGGAGGCACATGGCACCTTCAATCAGGAAGCAGAGACAAATGCTGGTACTTAGCTCTCTTTCTCCTTCTTATTCAGCCCAGCATCCCCAGCCCGTGGCCTAAAGTCACCCACAGTTAGGTGTGAACATAGTCTACCTTAATGAACATAATCTAGAAACCCTTTTGTAGGCGTGCTCAGAGGCCTGTCTAACAGATGAGACTTGGTCAGGTCTAGATGGCAGCCAATAGGAACCATCCCAGTCTCTTACATGCACATGACCTGGGGACGTGGGAAGCTGAATCAAGTGCCCTGGGCAGTGCTTTTCTCTTTGATCCAGACACTGTGAGTTTCCCTCCTGAAGGACTACATAAGTGTAACTAATGAATGTAACTAATGTAACAAATATAACCAAATGAAATGTAAATGTAACTAATGAATGTAACTAATGTAACAAATATAACCAATGAAACTTCACAGAGCCGCTCTTCACACCTGGCAGGCCTTAGTTTAGAGAATTATGCACCTGTTTACACTTTCTTCTACCTGTCGACTGACTGAAGGTTCTCTCAGATCATGCACTGTCCCATGCTGAACTGGTAACAGTGAGACTTTCCTCTCCTTCCTCTCTGAAGAACGGACACACCTGTCTTCATTCATCCACGCAGCAGATATTTTGCTCAGTGGATCTTGTCAACGACACTGTGCATCCTTCCAGAGAGTTTTAATGTCCTCGGACACTACCTGGAGTTGGGCATCTCAAAGGTACCATAATCTATAACTTTCTTTGTTCCTTTAAGATGTCCAGGGGAAGCAGCATGATGCTGAAGACTGCACTATATAAACCCTTCATGGACACATTAGTGATAGGGGCCCAGAGGCCATGCCCTGCAGCACTGAGCACGCGGCAAGACAGTACCCATGCCGATGAATGCTCATGGTTGTGTGAACAGGTCTGACAGTGCAGTCGCCTATCAAATGATAAATTCCTGCCCCTGGGCCTTGCCTACTTTCTGTGCAAGCCTATGGATCTGAATTTGAATTCCCAAAGCATCCTAAAGATGAAGTGGCAGAACCCACACTCTGAAAGTTAGGGAAGTGCAGACTAGAAGATCTCAGATACGCTCCGTTCCACTTACCTAGCAAAACAATGAGATCCATGTTCAGTGAGAAACCCTGTCTCAGAAAACAAAAACAAACAAAAAAACAAGTGGAGAATGATAGAAAAAGACGCCTGATATTGATTTCTGGTCTCCATTTGTACTTACACACATAGATACACATACACAAACATACAAACACAGACACATACACACATACATACACACACACACACACACAGATACACATTCTCTCTGTGACTGTCACACACACACATACACAGTCTGTTTGTCTCTGCCTGTCTGTCTCTTTCCCTTTTACTGCCCCTTCAGCTTTCATTCACCTCCATTGGCTCCAGGTTGATGCCATCTGTCCTGCCTGCCTTTAGCTGGTGTCCTGATGGCCTAGTTCTGTCCTGTGCCAGCCTGCGCTAACATATCTGTTCTGTGTCAGCTGCAGCTCTGTCCCTGCTGTTTCTAATTTTCCTGCCCTCCCTCCTTTCTGTGTTTCCACCTGCTGTGAACCAACCTGACATTCATTTGTAGGTCCTTCTCTTGTCAATTCAGAGATGCTATTTGAAGAAATCCTATCCAAACCCAGCTTCCCTCTGCCACCAGTTCCTTCCCATACGGGCCTTACGGCATCTCTCGTGAGATGTCCCGATTTAATCCAGATGGATTTCTGCATTTGCTATTACATGATCCTGTCACTACACTGGGCAAGAGCCATGTCTAAGCGTGCCTGAAATAGTTCTTGTATCCGATGAAACTAAGCTCCTCATACACTGAAGACAGCAAGATGTCTGGAAAGCAAAAGTTTCTCAATATTAGGTCCATGGTGAATAAAATACTAGAGGCAAGGAGAGGAAGTAAATTATTATTTTACCAACAAATGTGTGCTCCCACAAGACAGCAGATGTTATTCCAGATACGTGAGATATACCAGCAAACACAGAGACAGAAGTCATTGCTCTCTGTTACTGGCTTTATTATTTGGTTAGCTTAGTTTATTTTACTGTGCTAGGGTCTTATGTAAGTAACTCTAGACTGGCCTGCTACTTGCTATGTAACAGAGGATGGTCTTGGCAGTTTATTCTCCTTCTTCCACTGTCCAGGTGCTGGGGTTACAAGCATGTAGCATCAAGTCTGGATTATCTGGTCCTGGGATCATACCTAGGGTTTCGTGTATGCTCTGAAAGTACCCTATTAACTGAGTGGCAGTCCAGGCCAAATAGCTTGATTTAAAAGGCTTTAACTGGGGTTATAGAAATGGACCAACTGTTAAGAGAACCGGCCACTCTTCCAGACAACCCACGTTCAATTCCCCACACCCACAACTATCTGTAACTCTGGTTCTAGGGGTCTGACACCCACTTCTGGCCCCCACAGGCATCAGGCATGCACGTGGCTAAGACATACATGCAGAAAAATATTCATATACATATAAAGATAAATGAGCCTTTCCTTCAAAAGAGCTATTACAATGCATGTCTGATCCAGTTTAGCTGTTTTATGAGTCTTATTTCACCCTCTTACATTCTGCATGAGGCAGGTGCATTTCCTTGTGGGATTGGGGGTGCTCTTTCCCCTGTTTGAGTCTTTGTTCTCTCATCTGTGACAGATGTCTGCCTCCCGAGGTCAGCGTCAAGGGAAAGCATTGATAATTGGCAAGTGCTTTCTCTCTGCCTGGCATTTTTACTAGGTGATTTCTAATCGTATCTTCACAGACAGACCTGTGAAACGAATTGCTCGGCCTCAATTTTTTCAGATGGAGAAAACCAAATGATCAGAATAGCAGAGCAAATCGGTGCAAGTCAAATGCCTTTAAGTAGCAGAGTGGAATGGCTAAAGTCACATGGCCACCAAACAGCAGAGTTTGTTCCTGGAGTTGCTAGGCTCTTAGCCTGGGAACTGGCAGTCCCAACAAGCTAGGCTCTCTATCTTTCCTCTGACAGCAATTAAAGAAAAAGTGACTGGAAAGCAGAGGAAGTGGATCATGCATTGTGGCTACACTGAATAGGGAAACAAAGTGATCCAGTGATTCCCAAGTCCCCCTGAGGGTCCTGACATGAGGTTATGCTTATCCTCCCCCATCCCCCCAAGACAAGATTTCTTTGTGTAGCTCTGGCTGTCCTGGAACTTGCTCTATAGACCAGGTTATCCTCACACCCAAAGCTCCTCTTCTCTTTCTGCCTCTCATGTGCTGGGATTAAAGGTGTGAGCTACCACAGTCAACCCTGAGGTTTATGATTAAATAAAGGGCAAGAGGTGTTCACTGCTAAGCAATCCAGGTCAAGGCATAGCCCTGCCCATCACCAGCCCGCCACTGTCAGCTCCTGTCGGTCTCACAAGTTGTCAGAGCTGTGTGACTTTTCTTCCGGGAGACAAGTTCCTCTTCCGGCTGGCACTGGGCTTCAGGCTAGTCCTTCTCCCAGCTTATATATGGTTCCTGAGAAATTCCCATTTCCCAGGGCTTCTTTAGATAGTCTGGTTCCCAAAGGTAAAGCACAGGTGTCTCTTGAGAACAGAGACAAGCTCAGAAATGATTTCAGATGGAAATTAGTGCTTACTGTGTGTTTGGGATGTAAAATTTTATTAGATGGCCCTGAGAATTGTTTAAGTCAAAGGAAATGAAGTCCTTGCTGCATATCTATCGAATCTAGAGATCTAGTAGATTCCACATGGTCTAGAGAGGGAGCAGTAAATGATGAGTTGGTGCAAACAAGAGAACCTTGTCCTCTGCGCTGGGCACGCTGGGTTTGCAGAGTGTCTAGAGCAATTCAAAGCTTGTCACCAAGAGATGACTGTGGACAGAGCCTCTGGAGGTGGTTGTGGATGTCAGTCATGAGATCCAGTGACTCTGTAGTCATGTGCATTGGGGCCCTGGGACCAATGCAGCTATCCTGGATGAGCCTGTAGAGTCATCAGACAAGGACAGCCAGAGATGTTGACAATGCAGGCTATAGTCCCCAAGTTCCACGGGAACATCTTGCTTCATCCATTGCTCTTCTCATTGTTGTGAGAAATACATAATGTCATGTGAGAAAGAAGGGTTGATTTGGGTTCACGGTTTTGAGGGGTTACAGTCCATCATGGGAGGATGGCATGGTGGTGGGAGCATGAGGTGGCTTGATCACATGACCTCTGAAGTGAAGAAGCAAAGATATTAGCGATTAGTCGCTGGCCCATAGAACAGTGTCTTCCCTCATCAACCTACTCACTATAGAAACTGCCTTACAGGCATGCCTAGAGGTCTGCTCCATGGAGAGTCTAGGTCTCCATCAATCTGTTAATCAAGATTAACCATCACGGTCGAAGAGGACAATCCCTCCCAATCTTTTTAGCCTGTGACTATATGAAAAAGACCCTGACAGTGAGATGCCTGAGATAAGGCTGGGATCATTCATGAAGAAAGGCAGCAGGACCCATGACTCACTTTGTCACCAGCCACTAGAAGTCCAAGGGCATGTGTATCTCATGTAACCTTTTCATGATCAACTCATTGGGATACTCTGATCTAAACTGGATGTTAGGATCCAGGAATCCATCTCCCTAAAGATTCCTGTTTAGCAGACCCAGAAAGCCAGTTGTGTGGAATATTCTAACATGATTCCCAAACAGGAGAGCTGAGAGCCTACCATTAAGAAATTCAACTAAGAAAGCTGAAAATGGGTTGGAGAGATAGCTCAGCAGTTAAGAGAACTGGCTCTTCTTCAATTCCCAGCACACACATGGCAGTTCACAACTCTGTAACTCCAGTTCCAGGAGATCTGACACACTCAGACAAATACATGCAGGCAAAAACCAAAAAAAAAAAAAAAAACCCAACAAAACAAAACAAAACAAAAACCCCAATGCACATAAAAATAAAAAAAATAATGAAAAGGAAGATAAAACAGAATTAAAATTAAGAAAAGTAACTCTAGGCTGAGTAGATGGCCAGGCCATAAAGTGATTGCCTTGCAAGCATGAGGACTTTAGTTCAATTCTTCAGGACCCAAGTTTAAGAGAGAGAGAGAGAGAGAGAGAGAGAGAGAGAGAGAGAGAGAGAGAAGAGAGAAGAGAGAAGAGAGAGAGAGAGATAAAGAAGAAGAAGGAGGAGGAGAAGGAGAAGGAGAAGGAGAAGAAGAAAGAAGAAGAAGAAGAAGAAGAAGAAGAAGAAGAAGAAGAAGAAGAAGAAGAAGAAGAAGAAGAAGAAGAAGAAGAAGAAGGGAGAGAGAGGTGGGCATGGCAGTGTGTCCTTGTAATAACCCCAGCTCTCTGAAGGGAAAGATAGAAGGTAGGACTCAATAGCCAGACAACCCAGCCTGTTGGTGAGTTCCAGGCTAGTGAGAGACCCTGTCTGTAAAGAACAAGACAGAAATCACATAAGGAATGACAGTCATGGCTATCTGGCCGTCTGGTGGGCTTCTACATGCACAGGCAAACTCACGCACACACATACATTCGAAAATTTAAGAGTCCCTAATAACCAAAATTGCAACTATGAATCATTGTAACTCTTCTAGTTGCAATCTAGTTGGTGACAGGTCCTCATGGGTCCAAGCGACTTTAACACACTAAACCTATGTTGTCAGCGGGATACATTGTGTGGGAAAGAGGGATATTTAAAATAAGAGAGCACTGGCATGTATGCACTGGCATGATTGTGTTGATGTAATGGTGCTGTCTTCATGAGACTCACCAAGGGGTCATTATAATGCTGTCAAAATGAGATTTCTGCAAGTGCTAGAAGGTAGGTGTGGTTCACAAACATCCTCAGCACCGGGAGTGTTGGATCTAAGCTCATTTGCCCTCTCTGTTTCCACAGCAGTTTGGGGAACAGCCTGGTCCTCAGTATGGGGCAGGAAATTATGATCCTGGAACACTTTGTCATGTCAGATTCTTGTAAAGGAGGTTGTGCATGACTCAAGTCATGTCAAAATGACCCTACTACCAACATGAAGACATTGCCACAAGACAGAGCAGATTGATGAGTCCATTAATCCAGACAACCTTGGGGACCAATAAATGTCAACTATACTTAGTCCTATGCCCTTAAAATTACTGACAATTTTTGAAGCTCATCTTTAATCTTCAGAAAATTCTATTGCTTGAACTCTGAAAAAAAGAAAAGAATAAAAATAAATTTTCTTTTTTTCCTTATTTTTATAAAAAGTTTTATTTTATTTATTTTTAATTGCCGTGAATGTCTGTGTGTGTCTATGTGTGGGCATGTGAACACGAATGCAGGTGGCACCAAACGTCAGAGACAGGACGTCAGATCTACGGCTAGAAAAACAGGTGATTGTGAACCTTCCAACATGGGTGCTGGGAACTGAACTCGAGTCCTCTGCAAGAGCAGCAAGCTCTCTTAAGCTCTATGCTATCCCTCCAGCCCCTGTCCTACTATTTCTATGTGGTAATATGTGGCCATGTGGCTAACTCCATTCTGAAAGAAAGTTCTTAATTGAAAATAAGAGCAGAGCAAACAGACACACTCCCATGCGGAACTCAGATGCCTCTGTTATCTGATCAGCGGCCCCAGGGAGTTTTGTGTATTGTGTGGAGGGAAGCAAGTAGAGATTGGGGTAGGCTTTATTGAGATTGGTTGTCTTTGATCACATCATGGGTCAAGTCAGTGAAGAGTACATACACCCTATACAAGCTCCCTTGACCCAGTGGGTGGCTAGGGAGATAAAGTGCTACTTCTCCATCCAGGACAAGGGTCTTGTGTGCTAAACAGCTCATGTCCCACCATGGGCTTAGCCCTTACTGCCTAGGGCAACTAACTCCTGTTTCAATTATACTGTAATCTTTGCTTTTAAATGTACTTGAAATTCTTAATAATAAAAAGCAAAGGTGCTTAAAACATACACATACACACACAAACATACACACGTGCACACACACGTGCATCTCACATGCATGCACACATGGGCACACAAGCACACACAGACAGACACACACATGCACACATAAGAGTGAACTGGGAAAAGAAGTGTAATTCTTTTAAATGATTTATTTTTATTAATGTATTAATTCATATCCCAAATGTTGCCCCCTTCCCAGTCCCCCCTCAAAGAGTTCTTCCTCCTTCCCCCTCCCCTTTGCCTCTGAGAAGGGGCATCAAGTCTCTACAGAATTAGACACATCCTCTCTGGAGAGGCAGTGTTCGTAAAAAGTCATAGTGTCACAAAGACCAAGGAAGCAAGGTCTCAAAAGGAAGGAACAGGAGTGACCTGGCAGTGCCGCCACGAAGCCAAGGCAGAGTGTAACTAAGAAGTGTGCAGCTAGGAGGTGGGGGCAGAGCTGGGACAGAAGGAGCTGGGAGAGCCATCTGCCTGTGGTCAGATAGGCCTTGCTGGAAGAAGGTAGACTTTCCAGGTGTGTGTGTGTGTGTGTGTGTGTGTGTGTGTGTGTGTGTGTGCAAGTGCACACATATATTCGATTGCATGCCTGTGGAGGCCAGAGGTCAACCAGAGGTCAACCAGAGGTCATTCTCAGAAGCCACCAACCTTGTTTGTTGAGACCAAATCTCTCCTGACCCAGAGTTTGCCAAGTAGTCTGAGCTGGCTAATCAGTAAGTCCCAGGCATCCCACCTGTCTCTACCTGCATCCTTCAGGAATTATGAGCACACACATCCACGCTCAGCATTTTTACATGGGTTCTGTGGCTTGAACTCGTCTTCTCATGCTCGTGGGACAAGTGTGTTCCTGGATAAGCCGTCTCCCCAGATCTTGACTGTTGGAAATGGAAGATACTTGAAGATGCTCAATGCATAAGAAGGACTCCACGGAGGTGAAAACGTTTTAATGCATGGAACACTTAGACTGCACAGACTGACAGCCATTTTTAAGGGGCTGAGAGGAGAGGCTAGAAAGGGGCTCTTCAAGGCTCCACACTCCCAAATGAGTGTTCATTAGAATCACCAGGAAGCTTTGGAAGATGAAACCTCTCCTGCCCTTGAAGATCCTAGCCACACCCCCTACACCCCCACCCAAATAGGCAGATTTTAATATAAGGCAGGTTTCCACATTTAAAAGTCCGCAGTGGACTCTGTTGTAAACAGTGACCTCAGGGAAAGCACTTCCAGGCTTTTTCCTGGAAAGGAAAGGTAAGTACATAGTTGTGTCCTTGGAGTGAAAGAAATATTTCCCTGACTTGAAAACCTGGGACAAAGGAGCAGGCTCTGTTTGCCTTCTACAAATGCTCAAGGGGCTGGAGAGACGGCTCAGCAGTTCACAACATTTCCTGCTCTTCCAGAGGACCCAAGTGTGTTTCCCAAGAACATCTGGGCAGCTCACAGCTGCAGGCAACTCCAGCTTCAGAAGACCAGACACCCTCTTCTGGGCTCTGTGGGCACCTCCTGGGCTCATGTGTACATACCCCCACCCCCAACACACTCACACACACACACACACACACACACACACACAATTGAAACACAAAACCCTTAAAAACAGATTAAGGTGACTTAATATGTGTATATAATGGACGTGTGTATCAGCTGGCAACGCCAGCCTTGCTGTTTGTAACACAGACATGTATGGGGATCCTGTCTTCTAGACAGACAAATGTCTTAGTTTCTTCTCATGTCACTGTGATAAAATATCCTGACAAAAGCAATTTAAGAAGGAAAGAGTGAATTTCAGCTCACAGGTCCAGGTGATAGTCATCACAGTTAGGAAGACACTGGGGAGGTGCAGGCGAGGATGGGTCACATGGCATTCAAGGTCAGACCAGAGCAATGGATGCATGCAGATTTCAACTCAGCTCATTTTCTCCATTCTCATGTCCCCTGCCTAGGGAATGGTGCCTCCCACAATGGGCGGGGCTTCTCACCTCAATATAATCAAGACAACGCCCTACCACCACGGATGTGCTCATAGGTCTAGGAAACTCTTCACTGAGGACCCCTTCTCAGTTTACTGTGTCAAGTTGACACAAATACAGCTAACCATTGCAACAAGCAACAACACCTCCATTTTCAGTAAGTTTTTTAACGTTTAGTCTCCTGTTGTCTCTCTCTCTCTGTGAGAGAGAGAGAAAGAGAGAGAGGGAGAAGGAGAGGGAGGAAGGGAGGAGGGAGGAGGGAGGAGGGAGGAGGGAGGCTGAGTTTGAGGCAGGATCTCACTGTGTAGCCCAGGCTGGCCTTGAACTTACCTGTCCCGGCCCCTGGGGTGCTCAGTTATGTGTATATACCACCTTGTCTGGATTTAGCCTTCTCTTAATTGCCACATAATTATGTAAGTCAGTCTCCAGTGGACACCTTGCCCGCTCTGAAGCTATCTAACATGTCAGTGCACTGTACTGTCATCCCACTTGTTAAATTCCAAACACAAGATTTATTGTCTGACCTGAGACCTCATGCCCTTTCCTCTTTCATTCACTGGCTACAAAGATTAGATTCATTTCCGTGGCCCAGAAAAATTTAGCTTTCTCTCCTCTTTTGTTAGACATCAGGCTTTTGAACTATTAATTACGTGATGTTAAAGTCAGCATTTTAACACGTTTTAATAGCACTCTCATTCAAAGGTGCTTTATAATGGATGACAATCTATGAAGGTAATTGCTGTGTGGTGCTAGAGGGACCACAGTGCTGTCCTAAATCCAGAAAGAAACAAAAGCAAAATGACAGTCCTCTTGTGCTCCCATGACCTCCTACTGGCCTCTCAGCTCCAGCCTCCATCACTGGTGCATTAACTTTCCCTGGGAGATGCAACCAGATGTGTGTTTTACCAAAGATGGGGCACCAAGGTCAGACAGGGGCAGTAGTTCCATGCAAGTTTATTGGTCTCACAGAGCGTGCGTGAGGGGTGAGTTACAGGAGCCTGTTTCCAGACTCTGTGAAATGGGACCATTCATTGTGCAGGCTGAAAGACCTTAGATGTGGGGCTCAAGAGAGACACTGAGATGGATTATTGAAAGGGTCTATTAGAAGGGCGATTGAAGGGGCTGGAGAGATGGCTCAGCAGTTAGAACACTGACAACTCTTCTAGGGATCCTGAGTTCAATTCCCAGCAACCACATGCTGGCTCACAACTATCTGTCATAGAATCAGAAACCCTATTCTGGTGTGTCTGAAGATAGTTACAGTGTACTGACATAAATAAAATAAATAAATCTTTAAAAAAAAAAAAGAAGAAGGGCAATTGAAGCCATGGGTGGACAGACAGACAGTTAGACAGACAACATGAATGGGGCTCTGAGGGGAGTTCAGGTCCAGAGTCATAAACAGTATGGACAGGGCTCTGAAGAGGAGTCAGGACCACATGGCAGAGTTGGGGGCGGGGTGTCCCTTTTTATAGGAATCTGAGGAGGGCAGTTTCATAGGAGCCTGTACTCAGACTGATTCCTCAACAGAATGGAGGAAAGGGAGTCGGGGTGGGGGGAGGGGAGACATGCAAAGCCACCAGCATCCACATAAATCCCCCCATCTTCCTCAGGTGAGAAGCCTGTTAGCTAGAGCCTCTTAGTGCTTTCCATGGGGTGGCAAGGTGTCAGTGTCTATTAGTCTGTGCAGAGGGGACCACAGATATCATGGAGTCCCCTGCTAAAGGACTGTATCTGAGCTGATGCTAGGGAAGCTGGGATGAGGCTGTGGGTATGGGGGGGATGGGGGATGAAGCTGTGGGTATGGGGGCGATGGGGGTGAGGCTGTGGGTATGGGGGCGATGGTGGATGAAGCTGTGGGTATGGGGGCGATAGGGGTGAGGCTGTGGGTATGGGGGCGATGGGGGATGAGGCTGTGGTTATGGGATGATGGGGGTGAGGCTGTGGGGTATGGGGGTTATGGGGGGTGAGGCTGTGGGTATGGGGGCGATGGGGATGAAGCTGTGGGTATGGGGGCAATGGGGGATGAAGCTGTGGGTAT
>NC_034609.1:49131045-49169316 GCF_900095145.1 Mus pahari
TGTGGGTATGGGGGCGATGGGGGATGAAGCTGTGGGTATGGGGGCGATGGGGGTGAAGCTGTGGGTATGGGGGTTATGGGGGGTGAGGCTGTGGGTATGGGGGCGATGGGGATGAAGCTGTGGGTATGGGGGCAATGGGGGATGAAGCTGTGGGTATGGGGGTAATGGGGGTGAGGCTGTGGTTATGGGATGATGGGGGTGAGGCTGTGGGCATGGCGGTGAGACTGTGGGTATGGGGGTGATGGGGGGTGAGGCTGTGGGCATGGGGGCAATGGGGGTGAGGCTGTGGGCATGGAGGTGAGGCTGTGGGTATGGGGGTGATGGGGGCCACTCAGCTTTTGCTATGCCTGCAGAGGTAGCAAGAGTAGAACCCACCCTGTTTTATAAGCCAGGCAGCAACCATCATTCCCATACCTGTTGGTGTGGCAGTAGCGTGTGTGTGAGTTGGTGTGAGTTACCCTCCTATGGGACACGTGAGAACCCAATCCAATCAACATGACTGTCTGTTTCTAAATTCGTTAGAGTAAACCATGGTTGGCACAGGTCATACTTATTACTCCTTGATCCCTTTGTCAAGCCTTCTCCCTATAGCAGAGGGCTGTTTGCAACGAGCAGCACACCCAGGCATGCCGGTTGGTCGTAGCAGGCTACTAGCTGCACAAAGCCACGTGTACATCCCGGCTTCCCACCTTACGAGGACAACCTGTTCTGAATCCTTAAATCATGTAAAATGTGAATGCATCACACTAGAAATGCACACGGCTTGGGAATCTTCTCTCCACAGTGGTCCTCAGCCTGTGTGAGCAACCTAGAGAAAGTGCAGTGGCTGCATGCTTATCCCAGGTGGGGCTCATCTCCATCCCTCCCTGGTCTCCCGCCTCAGGGTTTCCAGCTCTCCGGATGTTTTCCTAGCAAAACTTTCCACACCTGCTTTGCTCTGTTCAGTTAGAGGAGGCATGGCAGAGGTGTAGGGATTTGGGTTTGTAGCTGCTAATATTTTTTCTCCTCCACTGTTGTGATTCAGCCTTGCAATCTGTTGTTTGCCTCTGATATTTAAACCTGCTGTCAAGCCAGGGTGGAAATTGAAGGCAGTCACGGTGCTGGAAAGCATCGCTCAAGGATTGGCAGAGACGTGACAGCTGCCACAGGCTCTATTTAGCAGATTCTGCTTTGTGTGTGTGTGTGTGTGTGTGTGTGTGTGTGTGTAGATCAGAGAACAACCTGTGGGTTCTGAGAATCAAACTTGGGCCACCAGTTTTGGGCACAATTGCCTTTACCCACTAAATCATCTGACTGGGCCACACCTGTCTTTAAATATATATATACACATTTTTTTGAGAATCACATGTATGCAATGAAACATGATTATATCTATCTCCACCCTGCCCCCACAAAGACCCCCTACAAAATCCACATACTTTTTAACTCACTATGTGCAATCAGTGCTATCTGTATATGTATGGATTTGTGGTCACCCACTGGAGCAGGGGAAATCTTCCAGTTGCTAAACATTCAAAAATGGATAATTCTTACTCTCCCAATACCTACCAACTGCCAACAGCATCTCTGTAAGGGTGGAGCCCAGAGAGAGCCTTCCTCATCTATGCCAGAATTTTGGTAGGACTGATCTTGTTTGGATAACCCCACCTACCATAAGTTCATGAAGACAACAGTGTGTGGTGTATAGACAACAGTATTTCACACATTCCTTTCTTCTCTCCTGCTCTTGCATTATTTCTGATTTTTCTTCTGTGGCTTCCCAGGAGCCTAGGTGGTCATGGGGGACATTGATGAAGATACCCTATGTAATGGCTATTGCTGGTTGTCAGCTTGACTATATCTGGAATGAACTACAATCCAGAATTGGAAGGCTCATCTGTGATCCAGATCTTGAGGCTGGAACACACAAGTTTCTGACCTGGATCTTGGCATGGAGAACTTGAGGCCCAGTGGTTATGAATTCTAGGAGACTAAGGAAGGCAAGGAGATCTCCGAGTTCAAGGTCAGCTTGGGACAAAACAAGTCCTGGTTCCAGGGATGGTGGCACATAACTTTAATCTGGGCCACACCTTCTGCTGGAGACCTACATAAGGACATTGAAGAAGGAAGTCTCTCTTCCTTGCCTGCTTGCATTTACTTGCCAGCACATCTGTTGGAATCTACTTCTACAGAAGACCAGCTGAAACAACTAGCCTTGTGGGACTGAGCAACCACTAGAGCCTTGAACTTCCATTCACAGCTGACCATTGTTGGGGAGCTGGACTACAGACTGTAAGTCATCATAACAAATTCCCTTACTATATGGACACTATCCATAAGTTCTGCGACTCTAGAGAAACCTGACTAATACACCCCACTTAGAGCTTAACCCCCAGTCTCTCATTCTTTGTACTTGGACCACATCTGCATCTCAGCATTTTTTGCTGCCCACTGTGGAAAGAAGTTTCTCTGACCAAGGCTGACCACAGTCCAGAATGTGGATATAAATGTAAATATTCACAAGGCTATTTGACAAAATAGCCATTCAGCAAAATAAT
Source organism: Mus pahari (assembly GCF_900095145.1). Taxonomy (NCBI): domain Eukaryota; kingdom Metazoa; phylum Chordata; class Mammalia; order Rodentia; family Muridae; genus Mus; species Mus pahari. The sequence continues at coordinate 49,133,583 of NC_034609.1, forward strand.
AGTAGGCATGTTCTACCATTAGCCTAGCCATGACCAAGACTATAGTACTAGGCATGAAATTCCACCCTCTGAGGGTCTTAAATCCAATCAGAAAGTAGTTAATTACCCTTTAACACCTATGCTCAAGGCAGCACCAGTGGGCACAGCTTGCCTGGCAGGTCAGTATTGTAAAGTGCAGAGTCCAGGGCTTGGTAAGACTGTGGATGTATTTTCTTTCCCAGTAACATTCAGAGCATCCCCAATGCTATGACAGCTGCCCAGCAGGGAGGAGGTCCTGCAGCCACCGTGTGTGATGTCGTCCAACAGTACAGTCTTACCATATACATTAATACAGGGAAGCCAAGAGCCAACCTGTGTGGCCTTTTTAGTGTGGATTCTGAGGACTGAACTGAGGTCCTCGTGCCAGACAGTTTGCACACTGAACTATCTACCCAGCCTTGGGCTCTGTTTCTGCTGTTGTTTGTTTGTTTGTTTGTTTATAAAGTAGAATGAAGTATCCAGGCATAATGGGTCATGTTTACAATCCCAGCCCTTGGGGGACTGAGGCAGAAGGATGGGAGAGTTCAAGCTGGCCTGGGTTACAGAGTGAGATCCAGTCTCAGAAGAAACGGAAGGTAGTATCTGCTCCTTGTAGCTGAACCCAGTGCTACTGATGGATCTGACATGTTTCAGCAGGAGTGGCTGGGTCACATCCAGTCCAGGCTGGCCTCCAAACCACTCCCCAACCCAGGCTACTGTTGGACCCAATATCCATCTGCTCCAGTCTTCCCAAGTGCTGGGGTCACAGGTGTGTGCATCACAGAGAATTGCCTTCTCGGAAGACAGTGCTTCATTTCACAACCCCAGGTACCTCTATTATAGTGTAATTAAACCCATGTGCTTGCAGGAATGGGTTTAGAGGCTTTTTAGTCAGAACAAAGAAAAAGGGTATCTTATGAAGTTATTAACAAGGTCTTGGCTTTCCTGACTACAGAATAAATGGTGCTGACCTCACTGAAGGGACAACAATTGCAAAACCAATGCCATTGCTATTTTCAAGTACCAAGGGATGGTGGATAACCCATATTCGCCCTTTCTGAAGAGCCAGTGATGTGTTTGTGTCAAGCGATGCAGGCTGTTGTGACCTCCTGCGCCCTCCTTACCTGGTGTCTTGACCTTCCCGATCTCTCATCCTTATTTTTCTGTTATTCTCCTTTTTATGGAAAGAGAAGCATTAGAGGGTTGAGACATTTCAGGGAGTGAAGTGCTTGATGCTCAGGGATGAAGACCTGAGAGCCATCCCCAGAACTCACATGAAAGCCAGGCATGCCACTGCGTGCCTGCAAACCCACTGTTGTGGACAGGGAGGCAGACTGATCCCAGAGGCTTCCTGGTGAGTGAGCTGAACCCTTGTTCTCTGGCCAGGTTCAGTGAGAGACCCATCTCAAGAAATATGGTGGGGACAAATTGAGGAAGACACCCATGCCAACTTCTAGCCCTTACATACATGCATAGACATATGCATTCATACACATGTAACGCATGCACACGCACACGCACACACACTTTAGGTAAATTAAATATAACTTTCTTTAACTGAGATACAGAACAGTTCTCATACTGGGGAGCCCCTAGAAGTAGTGTAGGATTTGTAAGGCTCGGGGTTGGCTTCATAGCTAGATATTATTTAGAGAAACAGAGAATGAGATGTCACCTTCAGGGATCAGAAGTGAGGACACTGGTGTCTTAGTTACTCTTTCTATTACCATGATAAGACATCATGACCCAAGCAACTTATAGAAGAAAGAGTTTATCTGTGGCTTACAATTCCATAAGGCGAGTCGATAGCTATACTAGCAGGAAGCATGCTAGCAAGGAGGCAGGCATGAGCTGTAGCTCAGAACTTACATCTTTATCTGAAAGTAGGGGGCAGAGAGTGAAAGACAGAGAGAGAGACAGACAGAGAGAGAGAGATAGAGAGACAAATACAGAGCGATAGAGACAGAGAGATAGACAGAGACAGAAACACAGAGACAGAGACACAGAGTCAGAGACACAGACAGAGAGAGACACAGAGCTAACTAGAAATGGTGAGGGTTTTGAAACCTCAAAGTGTACTTCCAGTGACACACCCCCTCTGACAACACCGTCTAATCCTTCCCAAATAACCCCACCAGACTAAGACCAAGCAGTCAGATATATGAGCCTGTGGTATTCTCATTCAAAGCACCACATCCCACAACTTGGCCCCCAACAGGCTCCTGGCCATTTCATAATCGAAATGCATTTAAGCTAAACTTCGGAAGTCCCTGTTGTTTTTCAGTCTCAACACTATTTAAATGTTCAAAGTCCCTGCTATCTCTTAATTATAACCTCCTATGAAAAATCACAAGGCAAATTATATACTTCCGACACTCAATGACGCACAATATACATTACTATCCTCAGGGGGAACAGAGAGGAGATAGTGAGACAAGAAGCAGTAAGGAGAAACCCCGCAGGCCAACTCCAAATTCTGTAGTCTTAGATGGCTTTTCCCGTTCAGCTTTGCTGACTGCCACACCCCTCTCTCTCTTGGGCTGGCCACACTGCCTGTCTCCACCTCTTCTTGGCAGGTATCCCATGGCTCTGGCATCATCAATATCCTGGGGTCTCCAGGGCTTTCCAGGCTTCACAACTCCATGCAATGACTTTCCAGGCCTCTGTGAAGTCACTTCCCTGCCACATGACTGACCTCACCCGTTCTCCTTAATCGTGGAGGGAGATACTCCTTTATTTCTGCCTCCTTTATGAGTCTAAAGGCACAACATATGACCAGTGCTGCCAAGTTCAGCTACCTGCTTGGGGTGGAGACTGGTCCCATCCTTGAATTACATTTGCATAAGCCATGTAATGATTTCTTGTCGCTCTATAGGAACAGATAAATCCCAAGGCCATATATATATATATATATATATATAAGTTATAAGCTTCTCTGGGTGGGGCCTTGTTGTGAGAGCACAAACTCTTTTATTTCATTACGAACCAGGCCTCTCATGTCCTTCAGCACAAGCCTTGGCTCCAACATTAAATTCTCTGGTGGTCATGTTCTCCTCAAACTGTACATTTTGTGTTTCCTTTTCCCTCCTTGCTCTTTTTCCTTGTAGACTTGGAGAATAAACTACACCTTAGAGTCAGTCTTAGGCTGTTTTGAGTTTTCCTCTGTCAATGGAATTAGTCTGAAACTCTTCTATTTAGCCTCAAGTGCAAAAGGCTGCCGCATTCTTTACCAAAATTTCACCAAAATGGTCTCTAGCCCACTTGCTAGTATTGTTCTTCTTTGAAACCTCTGGAGCCAGGCCTCCATAGTCCACAGTGCTCTCAGCGCTATCGTCTTGCATGTTCCTTCTAGGATGGCCCATTAAGCCCAACTCACAACATTCAACCAGTTTCCTAGTTTTAAATCCCCAAGTCTCCCACATTCCTCCAAAAAAAAAAAAAAAAAAAAAAAAAACCACGGTCAAACCTGTCACAGAAATAACCCATTACTGGCACCAAATTCTGCCTTAGTTACCACTTTATTATTGTGGTAAGATAACACGACTAAGACAACTTATAAACAAAAGAGTTTATTTGGGGCTTACAATATCTTAGAGTGAATCCATAACCATCATGGTAGGGAGTATGTCAGTGGGTAGGCAGACATAGCGCTGGAGCAGTCGCTGAGAGGTCACATCACATCCTTATCTGCAAGTAGGAGCCGGGGGGGGGGGGGTGGGGGGGGGGGGGATGTGCTCAGGGCATAAGGGCATATGGCATGTGCTTTTGAAACCTGAAAGCCAGTGACACGTCTCTCCCAACAAGGCCACACCTCCTAATCCTTCCCAAGCAGCTCCACCAACTGTGGACCAAGTCTTCAAATATATGAACCCATGGTGGCCATTCTCATTCAAACTACCACAGCTAGTGAAAATCTTATGTCTGGGACTGGAAAGGTGGTTTAAGTAGTGCATTCTAGGCCAACTAGGAATGCGTAGCAAAACCCTGTCTCCAGCTGGAGAGATGGCTCAGTAGCCACCTACCTATAACTCCAGCTCCATGGGATATCCAATTCCCTCTTCTAGCCTCTTTGGGTACCAGAATTCATGTGCACATGCATGCGCACACATAGATACGTATAAGTAATAAAAGTAAAAATCTTTAAATATGATTTCCGCTTTATTCAGCTTTGCTTTGCTGAAACCCCACCTCTGTGATCCACTGAGATTCAGCAATCTGCAAGACAGACAAGTTCCTCTTAGGATCCATTCCTGTTTACATACGGGGTGAAGTTGCAGTGGGCCGAGCAAGGATATGAGCATATTTGTATGGAAGATTATTCTGGCCAAATTCAGTTTCATTTAACACTTCTTTTGAGTTTTTAAAAACAGTATGATTATAGAAATCTTTTCATGAGCCGAACCTATCTGGGGAAGCCACAGCTCAGTGAGAGAGCCTGCAGACTGACCTTGGAAGACTAAATCATCGCGATTGTGGTGAGATGAAGGGCTGAAGATCAAAAGCCAAAATTATCCAGGGCTATCTTTAGTCACTGGTAATGACCATTTCCTGTCAATCTCTTTATCTGACTCAACATCCTTGTGACTACTAGACAGAGCTCTTAGAATATATCGCTAAGCCGAGCTGACCTCCAAGGGGCCTCCAGAAGATGAAGCTGCGCCTAGGGCGTCTGCTGAGCAAGCACCTGGTCTCATAGGCGCTGAGCTTTTGTATGGTCTGTTTCACAAAGTCATGAAATACCCGAGGCCTCCCATTCCCCTCTCCCCTCGGGTGCCCTTTTTTCCCCACACTCTCTAGCTCACCTTGACATTTTTCTTTCCTGCTGCTAAAGGAAAAAACTTTAGACAAAATTGAGCATAATTGAGCTTAATCACTCAGAGAATAGCTCTCCAGACGGAGACTCCCAGAAGCAGGGTTAGGATCTGTCAAGACTCCAGATCTGCCATGCCACCGGGCAACACTTAGGTGTAGAAAAAAGGAGGTGAATTCCAGGAAGCAGTTGTCCCCTCTAGCTCCATGCCTCTAAATCTGACAAGGTTATATGTCATTATCTAAAGCCTGCAGCTGTGAGGCCTGCTCTGCTGAAGCCCTCCTACCCAATGCCCCCATCAATGTAACTGATAAATATATTGATTAATATATTGATTATGACTTTCATAAGTTTTGTCATTATAAAGGTGTCAGAACCGGGACTGGGAGATGGGGGGAAGCAGAGATGGAGCTCACAGAGACTTCAGCTTGGATCGTTTTGTAAGAGCAGTGTGCACCCTCAACCTGTGAGCAATCCTCATGGCATCTCTCCAGCCTCTTGACTTTTTTTTTTTTTAATTTTCACTGATATTCTCTAAGGTTCACAATTGACCCATACCAGTCTTTTTTTGTTGTTTTGTTTTTGGTTTTTTTTTGTTTGCTTGTTTGGTTTTTGTTTTTTTGTTTTTGTTTTTACTTCACAATTCTGTCTATTTTCTGCCCTTTACCAACAGAATACCTAACAACGAGGCACATTTATGATTATATTAAAGACTCGGCTGCAGAAGATATATTAGTTGCTTTTCTGTGGCTGTGATAAGACACCATGATCAAAATGCAACTTAAGGAAGGATGTGTTTGCTTGTTTGTTTGTTTGTTTGTTGTCATTTGGGTTACACAGGGATAAGAATCCATAATGGTTGGGAAAGTACTGCACAGCAGCAGTAGCCGGAAGCTGGATGGGCACATCTTTGTTATCCACATACCCAGGAAGGAGAGGGAGAGGGAGAGGGAAGGAGGAGGGTAGGGGAAGAGGGAGAGAGAGGGAGGAAGGGAGGGGGGAGGGGAAGGGGGATGGGGAGAGGGACAAGGACAGGTACTGTCTTGGTACTGATGACTTGTGAAGGACTGCAGGACACCAAGTCTGTCGCTGGCTTTTGTTTTCATGTCTTCTTGCAGCCGTGCGTAGCTGAGATCACTGGACAATTCCCTGTAGAATTCTGTTCGATCTGTTTGGCTTCCTCGCATTTGACACTAGATCTGGAAAACTACACACTCTGATGCTCTCATTTTGTAGATTAGAAGGACTGTTTAGCAAGGACAGGAGTTCATTCCTCAGGGATATTGGTGAGACACAGGGAGCTGCCTGCAGGGCCTTGTCTCTGGCCACAGTCCTCCTCTTGGTTAGTCCTAACACCAGGTTCCTGCCACCTCAAGGTGCACACAGGAGACACAGAAGAGGTCTGTCTGTCAGTCATTCTGATGCTCTCCCATCTCCATCCTTCTTCAGGGAAAGATGATTTCCCTTCAGTAGTATTGCTGATTCGCTTTGCTGAGGTATTTAGAGGCCGAAGGGACTTTTCTTTAGCAAACATCCTCACGTATTTTGATTATTAAATACCTTTTCCTAAAAGTATCCGCATTGACGGGCTTGGTGGCGCACACCTTTGATCCCAGCACTNAGTTCGAGGCCAGCCTGGTCTACAAAGTGAGTTCCAGGACAGCCAGAGCTATACAGAGAAACCCTGTCTCAAAAAAACAGAACAAAACAACAACAACAACAACAACAACAACAACAAAACAAAACTATCTGCACTACCCCCAAATGTGCTCATTTCCAGTCAGAGGCAGAGATCTCACCGGTTCCAGAGATGATTCTCAGTTACTCCCACGCCTCTCATGAGAGTTACAATGTGCAGACCAGTACACCTAGTGAGTGGAGGGTCCACGGCACTTATAAAATTTTTAAATTAGCACTGGGTCATAAGCATTTCCACTTCAGGAACATCCCTCACCCCTCTGTGGCCCCAGCGGGATAAACACAGCATCCTCCCATGGGTTCCGTAAGCTCGGATTCCGGAGCAGTCTCTCTGCCCAGCTGTGACATAATGGGCTTATTTCTAGGTACTCAGGCCCTTCATGGCTGCCCACTCCCACCTCCACAATCAGCTGACTGTGGGAGGCACTCAGCAATTATCAGCTATAACCACTTGTGATGACTCCCTGCAGTTCTCAGGATGGATGGTCTGTGCACAAACTCCTCTGTAAATTCTGATCCTGGAAAATTAAGTAGTTCTGCAGAAAATGCTTGGATTAAGAGATTTTTTTTTTAAAACAGGAATTGAGCACATAGCGGTGAATAGCATTTGAGGGTAACCTGTGCACAGATCCCAAGCCTATCCGTTTTTGAGAGACACTACAAAACCGCCTGGTTAGCCCTGCTCCCCACTTCTGGGATCTTCTCTCCTGAGTGATATCAGCACCCAGCATACACTGTGCATACAGACACTCAGCAATCCAGATGTGGATGGGGGCATCATGAACACCATGGAGTCCGGAGAGAAGGAACACGGTCAGCAGGAGGACCACGGGGAAAGCCACAGACCTGGAGAGGAAGACAGAGTTAGGTTTCTGGGAATCTGGCCCGTCTGGCTGAAGGACAAGGTCTTCTAGTGATGGAAATGGCGAGATTAAATACCCCTTCTTGGGGATGTTCTTCAGGCAGTTAACAAATAGTTAACTAATGGTATTTGAATACAGCAGCATGCTGTAGGAAGCAGTCCTCTCTAGTTGTAGCTGAAGCAAAGCTGTTTTCAGACACCCTGTGAGCACCTGCCAGGGAGCTTTGACCATCGGCTGGGAGCAGCAATATTCTAAAGGCAGAATCGCCTGCCGAGAGCAGGGGCAGAATCGCAGAGTCCTTCGAGAACTTGGAAAATGGGAAGAGTCGAATCCCAAACCAAAAGGAGGTAAGCCTACCTCTGAATACACCAACCGGCGGGGACTTCCTCTTGGTTGACCTTCGCTGTCTGGAGAAGCAGGGGCTGGCGTGTTGGTTCCTCTTCTCAGGTGATAAAACACTTGAAAATGACATGTAAGGAGAAACGGGTTTAGTTAGGCTCACAGTTTCTGTATTGATACCATCTGTCCATCCCGGCAGGACGGCAGGGTGGCCGGACCATAAGGGTCACGCTGTCTCCACTGTTAGGAAGTGCAATGATGATGGAGAGTCACCAGGTTACTCCCCCGTTTTCCCTCATTATATTCCATCTAGCGTCTCAGCTCATGGGATTTGAGAAAGTCTGTTTGGTGCAGACNNCCCCCCCCCCCCCCCCGCCTTCCGTTTAACCTTTCTGGAAACACCAGCACAGACGTATCCCCGGATATGTGTTTTCAGGCTGATTCTAAATCCCTCGTAGTCGACAATCAAGCTGGACCAACACACTGGGGACCTTGCTTTCCTAAATATTTCAGCACCGCACGGGATGCAGAGGGGTGGGGCATCCTTACCTACCCATGTCTGAGGTGTTTTGGAAGGTTGATGGCTGGGAGCTAGAATCATGTGGCAACGTCTTCAAACACAAGTTTGGCTGCCATTGGAAGCTTAACCTGGGGCTAGGGGCCCAAATGTGCCAACATGGCCTTCCCATGAGTCAATCTCTGGCCATGGAATGATGTGAGTGGAAGCTTAGGTTCTAAGTGTGATGCTCAGAAGCTGAACCTGCCTCTACGCTCATCCAATCTATATGTGAGTTTTATTTCTGCCACTTGGATAGTTTCTCTGGGCAACTGTGATCTCCGATTCCCTTGACTTTAAAGCCCTCCATTTTAAAATTGATATATCAGTTTATTGGGTATAAACTTAGCATCACTACTTTTAAAGTGTACAGCCTGGCAGGTCTTTGACAAACATACTCTGTAGTATCACCATCACCTTGATGAACACCGAGTTTCTGCAGTCCTTGCATTCCCTGCCCAGGATACTATCTCTCTGTTACTTTTTTTTTTTTTTTTTTTTGCAATTTTCAGATCCTCATTAGTGAAATGAGGCTGCCTGGCTTCCCCCCCCCCCCCCCCACCCCCGAGGCAAATGCTCTTGAGATGCAGCCATTGTGTTAGAGGGTAAGGTCTTAATGGTGGCGAAGTTCACAACTTTCTTCCTTTACTTGTTTTCTCTGCTGTCTTTTCTTGGAAGTCTTTTATTAGACAAACGGTCACACTCTCTCCTAAGTTCTTTTCCAGATGTCTCATCGTTTCAAGGTTTGTTCGTTCGTTTGTCTGGAAAGCGTGTTTGTCGAGTGCACACGCCATGGTGTGAGTAGAGGTCAGAGGACAAGATTCTGAAGTTGTTTTCCCTGCCATCCTATAAATTTGAATCGAAATGGTCAGAATACACTGGCATAGTAAGGCCACATCAAGAAAACTAGCTTCCAGTATACACTGGACACAACAGACCAAGAAAATGGTGTAACTCCCACAGCTGGACCCATGAAGAAATTCGCCATTAGTACTATGATGGCAACTGTCTCCAGTGGCGTGTCATCTGACCTGATGTGTGAGTCGGGGGCTGGGGGACAGGGGTATCAACAGGTAGAGAATACCTGGCTGTCCCAAGGGCTTCCACTTGGCTTTGTCCCCACTGCTGATGAGGTCTGTCCACTGCTTGTTCTTCTCCCTGATTACTGTCTTCTGGCCTGTCATCCACTCTTTTGTCCCTGGACCCATCCTTACTTGTCACCTCTGCAGCTGGACTTAACCTCCCAGATCAATCAGAGCCCTCATGGCAGCCAGGGCAGCAAATCCAGCTGGGGTGGTCACTTCTCTCGCACACACGTTCTGTCTGCACCTCTATTGGAATTTCCTGTTTCTTGAGACTTCACAAACATCTCTAACTCTGCCTCAGCCTCAGAACTTTTTTTTTTTTAGATTTATTTTATTTTATTATATGTAAATACGCTGTAGCTGTCTTCAGACATATTTTCTTCTTTCCTTCTCCTGTCCTACTTGCTCTGGCCAAAAGATTGATTGATTGATTTATTATATGTAAGTGCACTGTAGCTGTCTTCAGACACCCCAGAAGAGGGCATCAGATCTCATTACAGATGATTGTGAGCCACCATGTGGTTGCTGGGATTTGAACCCAGGACCTTCAGAAGAGCAGTCAGTGTTCTTAACCGCTGAGACATCTCTCCAGTCCCCCCTCAGAACTCTTTGTAGTCACTCTCTCACCCCCCCGCACACACCCGCCAATACACACATGCATTTACTATGAGATATGTAACATGTGACCTGAGAGTTAATACTAGTAATGTAGTTTGCATTATAGTTAGTTTTTGGCAAGTTCATATACACTTAGACACACCTGGGCAGAAGGAATCCCAGCTGAGGGAATTCCTCCATCAGATTGGCCTGTGGATATGCATGCCTGTGAGGCATTTTCTTGATGACTGGTGTAGAGGGGCCCAGGCCTTTGTTGAGGAGTGCCATCCGTGGGCAGGTAACCTTGGGCTGTATGAGAAAGCAGGCTGAGCAAGACACAGGTAAGCAAGCCAGTAAGTAGATTTCCTGCATGGCTTCTGCTTCAGTTCCTGCCTTGAGTTCCTGTCTTCAATGTTTGCTGTGATGTAGAAGTATATGGCAAATAAACCTTTCCTCTCCAAAGTGCTTTTTAGTAATAATATTTTATCATAACAGTAGACACTGGGACAGATTGAAATTCTAAACGCACTGTGTTTGCTTCAGCCACATTGTCAAGGTCATGTGGCAAATTGCTATCAATAAAACCATTGACCCTTGTGAATTTGTTATGTCACAATTTCTGACACTGGAAAGACACAAACATGTTTGTCTGTGTTTCTGACACAGTGGTCGCACAGCATTCGGTGCATATATTTATTTCAAAGTCTGACAAAGTGGAAATTCTGTACCCAAAGAGGGGTGTGCTAGTCACACCCCACAGATTCTGTCACCATGACATGGGAGAGTCCTTCTGTGAGTGAATAGGACCTTTCAGGGTTACCCACTGTGCTTCTATTGGGGGGCTGTTTTTAGCTGTTCAAAATCTGGCCAGTAGAATCCAAAGCCCCCCTATCAGGATGCAGTACCCTTCCACAGAGGATCTGACTCCTTTCTGTGCTGCCTGGCTGAAATGGCTGCCACTGCATGCCAGATGCTGTGTTCAGCCAGTGGGCTCCTCTGCACATCTAGACACTGCATGTGCCAGGCAGTGGAGGCACACGCCTTTAATCCCAGCGCTCGGGAGGCAGAGGCAGGTGGATTTCTGAGTTCAAGGCCAGCCTGGTCTACAGAGTGAGTTCCAGGACAGCCAGGGATACACAGAGAAACCCTGTCTCAAAAAACCAAAAAAAAAAAAAAAAAAAAAAAAAAGTTAGACACTGCATGTGATGTTCCTGTGGCCCCCAGCTCCTCTGTCACCCGACAGCTTTGCACTTAAGGGAAGCTGTTGGGAGTTGCTTATCAGAATGACTCACATTCTGATTCTTAGTCTCCAGCTGAAACTCTGGCAGGTACTGAAACGCCTGTTCATCGTAAGAACCCACTAACTCCTGAATGCACCTGAAATTGGCTTCTCTGGTTGTCTCACTGCCCATTCTTAGAAGTTATCTGAGGGCTGGAAACCAAGTCATAACAGAATATTGTCCGACACAAGAGGTAGCCTGTCCTGTTTGTGCAAGGAAGAGCATCATTAAGCCAGAATACCCACAGCCCACAGCCACGACACCACAGTGTGCTTGTGAGGAGGCCAGGGCTCGTCTGAGCAGATGGCCACAGTCTCTGGCCTCTGGGTGAATGCAGAGAATGACATCTTCCTCCTCACCTGTCCCATGCTCAAACTAGAGTCTTAGGGTAGACACCTTAGTCTTTGTAGCTCCAACAAGCCAGGCTCTGTCACCTCTTCAGTATACTAGTTAAAAGATGAAAACCAGACGGTGGAGAACCACTCAATGGGGCCAACCAGGAAGACAAATGAGGGCGCCCAGAGACTCTACATCTGTCTTTAGGGGACAGATACAGCATAGGTTTAAACAGAAAAGGCTGGAGTACGAGGCAAGTGTTCATAATGAGTCATCCTGGACAAAGTCTATTCCTCCCCATCAGTATCTCAGCCACAGTCCTGAAAGTCTGACTGTTGATCTCTGTCACTTTCTGGGGGTGATTTCTCCAGAGCACAGCCTCTCCATCGCAGGATGATTGTTCCCGACTTAGGGATCTGTTCTGGGGGCTTTCCCTGCTAGAGGTGGCTTCAGTCCTTTGTAACAAAGATGTAGATGAATCCATCCTGCTGTTCTTGGAATCCAAGAGTCTCAGGAAGAAAGGTTAAGGACAATGACTTCTCCCGTGGCTTCCTTCAACCTTAAAGAGCATGACAATTAGGCAGCAGAATGCAGCAGAAGTCTGAGGCAAAAATGAAGGAGACAAACAGTGAGACTAAAGCGGAGACACCAGGTTTTCCTCTCTTACCTTGTGGATTTGAGGGTCAGGTTGTATTAGTTTTTTTTCCTCATTGATGTGACAAAATGCCAGACAAAAGCAACTTAAGGAAGGGAGGGTTAGTTGGGCTCACAGGTTGGAGGGTGTGGTCCATTTGGTAGAGAGGGCCTTTTGGGAGGGCGTGGTCGGTCGCTGTAGGGAAGGCAGGACAAGAGAGTGAGGCAGCTGGTCACGTTTTATCTAGAGTCAAGAAGCAGAGATGAATGCTAGTACTCATGCAGCTTTCCATTTCTCAGGGAGTTGCCTCCATGGAAGGTACTGGCCATATTCAGAATGCTCGGTTATCCCGGCTTGGGGATGCCCTCATAGATAAGCCTAGAGGTGTGTTTCCATGGTTGACTCTGAATTCTGTGAAGTTGACAGTGAAGACTCTGGGAGTCAGTGCATTTTAACAGCGGTGGCTTCTAAAGGCTTGCCACACCAGCTGTAAACTGACACAGCTAAGCTCTACACACTGCACTCTGCTCTCTGTACTTGGAACAATGTTTGTTTGTAAATCACCATTTAACATGTACTTGGGTTGTTCTAAGCGTTCGTAATGCTAACACCTATGACCTTGAGAACGATCATACAGACAAGTGCTCTTGTTGCCTATCTGTTCCAAGTGAGGCATGGGGGTTAACACCTTGGCCAGTCATACCTTGTTAGTGAGTGGTGGAGACAAATTCAAATCTGAACATTCAGATATCACAGCTTAAAACACTATGAGATTCTGCCTCCAGAACAATGTAACTCCTGCCTCTGCAACAATGTACCAGTCCCAGCAGGCACAGAGATATTCTAAAGAGACACATACACCCCTCACTCCACCCCAGCTGCTGGACTGGTGGAATAATGGTCCCCACAAAATGTGGATGTCCCTGGGGAATCCTGTGCTGGGAAAAGGTAAAGGTTAAAGCTTGGTGTCAGTGAGAAGGGGAACTTGTCTCCCATAAGGAGATTTCACACAGCTCTGACACCTTGTCAGACTGAGGTAGGAACGTAAGAGTGGTATTATGAGTACATGAGAGAGAAAAGGAATCCCTCCCTCACCATGGAGTCTGTCTGAAGCCTTTCACCAGCAAAGAAATCATAATTCTAACATGGTTAACAACGGCTCTGGTCCTTTTTCTCTTTTGCCCATAAGCCTATAATTTTCTTGGAGTCTCACCAGAAACCCCGTGTACAGGTTACAACACACTTAATCCTGTGTGCAACCCCGTAGACCCCTGACTTTACATCGTCAGACTATATAATTCCACCCAAGGCAGCTCTGGAACCACGGTACAATCTCGATGATCAAAAAAAGAAAAAAAAAATCTTAGCAACTTTTGAAATGTAGCTTGAGAGCCACCAAAATAGTATATATAGCTACTGCTAATTTCAGCTCCCTCTTGAACATGTCTTATTTTTTTCCCCCAGAGCCTCTTTCTCCTAGCCCTCACAGTACAAGTCTGTGTTAAAACAACTTAGATAAAATTCCAGCTCTTCATTTTACCAGAAGGCCGTATGCAAGCTTCCAAAGGAGGGAAGCACCCACCGTCCTAACCAGCTATGATGCCAGTGAACCACACAATGAGCAGCTTGGCAGGACCACCCTAAGGGTGCATTAGTGGCATACATACTTTGGCAGTAAAGTAACCAACAACAGCTCTCTAATTGGACTTTAAGTTCGTTCAACAAGTAGGAAATTATGCCTGGAGCTGGAAGCTTAGCCAGCTACCCAGGGCTGATGAAGTCATGGATCTCGGACGAGAATCTACCCAGGGCTGATGAAGTCATGGATCTAGGACAAGAATCTACCCAGGGCTGATGAAGTCATGGATCTAGGATGAGAATCTACCCAGGGCTGATGAAGTCATGGATCTCGGACGAGAATCTGCTACTTTATTAAACAAGCCTAACCCCTAACTCATTCAAATATCTGTCTTTGTACCCACAGACAGACATGTTCAAGTTAAGGGAGAGCGCAGGAGGCCTTAACCCTATAAAAAGATCTACAGGCAGCTAAAGAATGCTAAGAGCTGGAGGAATAGTCTTCCCCAGGGAAGGAATGCCTATTGGTTATCTACTGACAAACAGCCAGCTCTGAAAACTTGTATACACAAGTAACATTATATGTAATTAGCAAATTGTATTTACATATTTAAATATATACATTTATATGCATGTAATGACAAAGAGAAAGAATGGATTATGGGAGTATGGAGGGCTTAGGTTGGAGGGGGAAAGGGAGGAAGTTAGCAATTATAATCTGAAATGATTAAAAAAAAAACAAACCTTCAGCTATGCTTCATAAACCAGCTAGTCTGAAATTCTTCTCTGCATGGAAGCCACAAATCCTGATCTGTCCAGACTGAGATCCTTAGAGGATGAGGAGAACTCTTCAGGCTGTTAAGGGTGATAGTGTAGAGCTTTGTCTCTCTCCTGTCCATGTTTACAAAACCACTCTGCAGAAGAGACTGGGTCAAGCACCTTGACCAGGACTACATAGCTGGGAATACCTCTTGCTCTCTATGAAAACTAATGTTGGGGTCCCAGCGATGAACTTTGTGAGGCTCCCTGGACCTTTGTATTCCTCTTTCCAATGTGGCCATGCTGATACATCTCCTTTCTTGCACTTTATTGCTTATCTCTTTCCCATCGTTGATATACCTATGAAACAGACCAGTAGGTCAAAGATGGGAGGGCAAGAAGAGCTCCTTTGGGGCATCTCTTTGGAATATCTCCCCTCATTCTTTGTCTCCACACCGAATGCACCTGTGGAGGACTCCAAGGAGTGCCTCCGCATTGATGGATGTGGTGACCAGCAATCCTGAGCCTTCAAAAGCCAAGTTGCACAGCAGGCCAGCAGTTAAAAGCTTCAGCTTTTCTCTCTTCTGCCTCCTAAATAGACCAGGCTGAGTCTCTGCCTCCTACAGGGACCAGAGCAGCTCTGGCAAGTGAAGCACCACTTTTCTGGGTCCCAGTGTAGCTAAAACCATATTGTTGTCTTGCGACATACCCTTTTACATCACGACAAACACCTTACTTCGCCATGTAAAGATGGCGAATCTAGAATTTCAGCGATTGTGGAAAGCTGGGATCTTGCAGGTCTTGAGCTACATTCTCTTGACCTAGCTCACTTAAGAGCCATTCATTGTCCACCTGTATTAGAGCCAGAATTAATTCCTGCTGTCATGTAAAACCCCTGGGAGAGGTACAAACAGACTCTTAGCTTCCCTCAACCCAATGGCTAAGACATCACCTAAAGACTTCAGGTATATGCACAGACTTCCCCTCTTCCCACAACCTGCCTGAAGGCAGATAACTGAAGTGCCTTGATTTATGATGTGTTATGTGACTGTAAAACTTCATGAAACCGACACCCACACTGCAATATAGAATTTGGGGCAAGCGGCATCTGTCTTTGAGGTGAGTGTATGTGTCTGTGTTGGCCACCCCATGGGCAGCTGCAGGGAAGCTATGGCAGAGGGCAGTGTGGTGGTCTCAAAGACTGTCACAAATAGTGTTCCAACTCCACACAGGCCCTCCAGCTGGCCTGATAGGGACCCAGGAGGCTGTCCAGGCTGGTGGGGGAGCCTCTGTATGGAAAAGTTACCTGCCCAGTCACCTCCCTGCTGCCGGTTACTGTCCCCTAGTCTGTGGTTGCATCTACATTCCTTCATAGACAGCAAGAGAAATTCTAGAACCCAGAAAAGCCTCAGAGAAAACCTTATACTTTACTACAGGAGACCAATACTTAAAACTGAACTCTCTGTGTTTCCAGAGAACAAGCGCTTTCGGAATCTGTGGAGAGCTTGGCAGCTGGATCCTCTCAGAAGCTCCTTAATGAGTGAGCAGAGATTCCCAACCCGAAATGTGCTTCGTTTATTCGGAGATGTTTAAATGAGAGTGTCCCTCAGCAGACGGCATTGAATATCTACGGTGGTTTGAATGAGGCCTCTGAAGGTCATGGATCTTCTTGTGGGTCACAGGCTGATTCTTAAGTATCTAGAGGCATGAGTCCGTGGTTCTAAAGATTAACTACGATGGCTCTTACCCTCCCGACTCACCCTGCCTGTTCAAAGACAGTCTTAATCGGTTTAGAATTTTATTCTCTCCTGGGTAATTTCCCTACTGATTTAAGCTAAAACAAACAAACAAACAAAAACCAAAAACCCTAAGGTGCCGACAGATTCCCTAACGGATCTGGTCTGTTGTCCTCCCCGACGCCCCAGAAGATGTAGTGACAGACATAGCTTGTTTAGGTCCTTGTCCATCCAACCTTGAGTTGTGTCCCCTCTGCTGTCATCTTGATCTGAAGGAGCAGCATGTTGGGAGCTAGTGAGATCTTTAAGAGGAGTGGCCTCATGAGAGAGGTCTGTAGGCCATTGGAGAGGTAACTCTTGAAGACCTTTGTCCTTCCACTACTGCCCAGAAGGAAGGGGATGGCAGCCTCTGCCACATGTCACACCACATATTCCAACTATAACATGCTGCCTTGTCATAGATCAGAAAGCAACAGGGTCAGCTGACCCAGGACTAGAACCTCCCAAGGTATGAGCCTCGACAAGCCGTTACTCTGTAAAGTGATCAGCTCAGATATTTTCCTGCAGTGACAGATGCTCACCAACACACGTGGAAGGTAGTCCTTAGACTTCCCCTATGTACTGCATACGCTCTTACCTGGCTTCTACAGTATCATGTTCAGAAGCACACAGTTCAGGGGCCAGCTGAGGATCTAGGCCTCTCCTTTCTATTTTTATTTCTATTTCAGGGTTATTCCCATCCTCTGAGGGTATCTTTATGGTTTGGCTCCATCTGTTACACAGTTGGCAAACATAGGTGTTCATGGAAGGGTGGATGAGCAGGTGTCTTAGGACAGTAGGGTCCTTTTAGCCCGTGGCCTCTCTGGGACCACCCTCCTTCCCTCCCAGTGTCCTCTGATGTCTTCTCCAGGCCTTTTCTTTGTAATCCAGTGTTTGTCATTGTTGTCCACAGAAGGGTCTGCCAACACAAGCTGTTCCCCTATTGGAGGCTAGAGCCTGTGGTTTGATTCAAGAGGCAGATGGAGTGCAGACTCCACATCAGAGTCTTAACTAAGGCAGGCTGTCTGGGTGTGCAGCCCAGCTGGCTATGTTCGGCTCTGGGGTCCTGGTCCTCTTTCTTCATTCGAACAGTCTCGGCTACAGAGCAGAGGGTGGTCATCTATAAGTCACAGAGATCCCTGTGAAGATGAAGCAAGCAGATGCACGTGTACCTCCTAGGACAGTGGAGCCCTGGTGACTAACTCCCTCCCATCTCTGTCCACTGGGCAAGGCCTTCTTTTCTGTTACAAACAGAAAACAACAGCAAAAGCGAAGGGCCCACCTCTGTCTTTAGCTGCTATGCTAACTGAATTCTGGAAAGAGGGGCTGGTTAATTGTCACACTGAAGTTATGGCTTTTATCTGGTTCCCACCCCAGTACTCTCTGCATTAGAGATAAATGATTGTGCATATATTTATTTATATGTACATATAGATATATATTATTGGCTTCCAAAGACATCTAATTAATAATATAGATAGCTTAGGGTCTTTTTTATCCATCGTTTCTCCCTGAAAACTGAGATGTACTTTTAATTTAAAGACATATTGAATGAACTTCTCTCTTTAGAATGTGCATTAAAAGTCCTCAAAGCTGATAGTTTGTAAACAACACACCAGAGAGAAAGGGGGCACTGTGTCTTTCCTGCCTCATTAACGCTGTAAAACAGAATCAAGGGAGTGTGTTTTGAATTCTGTTATCTGACTGTCAGCTGTGGATTTGCAGTTCTTTCTCCCCAGACAGCCTTTTTTATTTTTCTCCTTTTGTACTGAACTTGAAGGAGAAATGACTTACTACGTTGTTATTGCAAGCTCCTGATCCAACCTGGCAAGGCAAAACCAAAACCAAAAAAAGAGCTCTGAAGTGCTAGGGGGCAGATTCTGCTCACCCAGAAACCAACCTGAGGCGCTTCATGTCAGGCTGGGCTGTGTAAGGGGTGAGACGGAGGAGTCGCTACGCTTACTGAAGTCAGTCAGAGCAGAGACAAAAGCCACATGATTTCTTTCATGTGTAGAACCGCAGATTTAAAATGTTACACACGTAAACACAGAGAAGGAGAAATCCTTTATGTTTAAAAGATTTTTTAAAAAAAATTTAATGATGAGTGTGGATGTTTGAATGTATTTGGGAGGGGTGAGTGCACATGAGGGCAGGTGCACTTGGAAGCCAGAGAGGGGAATCAGACCCCCGGAGCTGGAGTTATACATGGCCGTACCCAACCTGAATGGGCATTGGGCATTGAGCTTGTGTCCCCTGCCAGAACAGTAAGTGCTCCTGATGGCTGAGTCACCGCTCCAGCCCCGAGTATGTTTTTTTATACACGTCTATGCAAGTGTCATGGCGTTAGACAGGGAACAGTGACAGGGGAGGAAGAGATCCCAGGAGGTGTGGAGAGACTAATGGGAGGCATGTAGAAGCAGAAACTGTCCAGGGTAAAAATAGGGGGGCAGCCAGAGTGGTCAAGACACAGGAGAGGGAAGTTGGGGGGGGCAAGTATTTGAAAACAAGATGTAATGACATAGGTCTGAAAATACCATAAGGGAAAACCACTGTGTTACATTAATGCGAAGAATGCTCAAAATGAGACAAAAGAAGAAACACTCAGGAAGAAAAGCTGACAGGAGAGGGTAGCTGGCGGTCACACATCGTTTAACTACGGGGCGACTTGCGAGCTGCTTTGTTAGCTGATTTTATTACTTAGTGGACATCACGTCCTGTGTTTATACAAATGCATCTAAGCAGTTCAATCTTAGAGGGCCATCTCCGGCTAAGTGGTTCATACTCGAGCAGTACGTCACTGTATGCAACTGCATCGATCTCTGTGCTTTCAATGCATGGGAGGATAGCGAGAAGGCTGGAGAAGGAAGGTAGCATGCTCCTGCTCCGTGATGACTGGCTCTCAGATGTCAGTCAGATCAGATGTCAGTCTCAGATGATGGCTGGAGAGGCAGAGGGAAGAGCTTTCTCCTCTGCCTTGCCTGCAAAGCAGGAAGATGGCCTCTCTAGGAGACCATGCTGGCAGGTGCATACAGTACCAAACTGATAGTTAGGAGGGAGCCAAAAAGACCCCCAGTCACTTCGGTCAGCATTGGTGTCAGGCTGATGGTTGTAAAATGATCTCTCACAGGATCTTTGTGTGAAAGATATGGCCAGATGAAAAGTCATGGGGGTGAGGTTGTAATTGATGCATAGGCATCAATGTAACTGCTGAGGGGAGGCAGCAGCTTTGAAGTCAGTTCTGTCCCGGTCTTTGTCATTTTGTTGCAGTCTTTTGTTACAGAGGAACGTGCCCGGAAGTGTTCATTTTCTTGACTTGTATAAAAATGAGCATAAAATAAAAGCTAGCACCGAGATCTTCGTTCCCCCTGTCTAATCCATGAAACCAGCACTCCTTTATCAAGATAGTCCCTCTTTCTGAACATTATCACCATACACTGCCATTTTCTGGATTAGAAGCTGCTGTCTCAGGGCAACACTTAGCAACAACAGTTAACTCAACAGGACCTGGGACCACAGAAGAGCAAGCCTCTGGGCATGTGTGTGAGACAGTTCTAGGATGGGTTAACTGAGCTGGTCTTTATACCCACCCTAAATGTGTGTGGCACCATTCCATGGACTGGGGTCCTGGACAGAATAAGGGATGGGGTGAGCCGAGCACTAGCTTCATCTCTCTTGGCTGTAGTGTGGTTGGCTGTCTGTGCTCTTTCTACCATGATGGACTGACCGTGGGCCAAAGCCCATCCTTCCTGGTGCTGATCTGTCAGCTATTGTCCCAGTAACAAGATGGCAACCAAGGAACCTAGTGCCTATCGTCTGCTCACACCTGCCAGGCTGTCGGGGCTCAGGATTTGATGCTAGTAACTCCAGCAACAGCTTTCTTTCTGCCTTCCTTTAACAAAAACTTCCACTTAGATTTGTTATTTCACAGAGAACACCCCTCTCCCCCCCCCCCCCCCCCCCCCCCCCCCGAGCATACTTTCATCAGAGGAAGGGCCAGTTAATGGTGCTCCCCCCCCCCCCCCCCCCACTTCACAGCATGGAGGGTACATGAAAAGGAAGATTTCTGGGACCACAAAATGTGAAGCAATTGCTCTTGCTTGGCTGTGTAACAAGGATGTTGGCTACTTTCCTAACAGGGAATGCAGCTGCAACCAGGCCAGTCATGGCCAGAACACTATTGTGAAAGAATATAAGGCCTAAAGACAGCATGACCAGGATGTGAGGGGCAGAAACTGGAAGTTACTCAGAAATGATGCTAGGTACCTGTGCCTCTTGCCCTGCCAGTGTGACAAGAACTGCCTCCTGGTTTTGAGTGACACACTGTTTTTGGAGTGATGAGGATAAATATGGTAGAGATGAGTGGGGACTAGGGAGAATGCTGACTGCAGAAACCTTGGTGATTTTTATTCTGCTACTTTAAACCTGCATGGGTCAGTCAAACCTCAAGCCTGAAGCCTCAAGCCTTTAGGGGTTTCCGGAACATGTGCTAGAGTTTTTCTGGAGTGTGTGTTTCAGAAGGTTCCATATCTTCTGTTGTAGGGCTTTGAATTAAGTCGGGGCATTCAGAAATTCATTTTCTACACTAGCAAACATTGTGTTGCCTGTTTTTCCTCAGAACAACATGCTGGCAGTCACTATCAAAGCTTATTATTTGCATGAGATTTTCATGGGGGAAGTTTAGTTCCATTTCTCTATTCTAGGGGGAAAAAAATGTGTGTTTGTGTGTGGGGGGAGCAACTTCATACAGTGTGGCTCAGACTGCACCAAGGAATGTATCCCCACGGGAGGTCTAGAAACTGCAGCAAATGGCAAGTATCCATGCATCGAAGCCCAGCAGACAAGAAATCCTCGGGTCCTTCATGGAGTCCTTTCTGGCAGAGGCAGAACCAATTCAGGTTGTTGTCACTCATCGTGTGCTTATGTCTCTGGGCTCCGTGTTGCTATGATCTCTGTTCCAACATCTTTACTTCATTCTTTACTTACCTGAATGAAAATGGCCATTTCCAAGAGACAATGGGGTGAGCCCACCCCTGTGCGCCAGGCAAATCACAGTCACCGTGAGTAGGCTCCCAACTGCTCTACTCTCAAGGGCTGTTTTCCAATCATTTCTATTTTGCATCTAGTCCAAGAGGGGAAGAGATGAAAACAAAATGTAAATTCTACTCTAATAGATTTTGGAATTAGAGGCAGTCGCAGCAGGCATCTGATTAATGTTCCATGCCCATAGGAAAGCCAAGTTCTCCTGGCACAGAAAACCTGGAGCTCCTGACTGAAAGCTAACACAGGCTGACAAGCTTAGAGCAGTGTCGGGGTGAAACTCAGCTGTGGGTACACTGCTTGAGGACCAGGGTGACAGAGGAAGGCTGTGATGGTTTCATAGCCTATGGAAATGCATACTTTTAATATACCTTAGCAAGTGAGTTCCTATTCAGTTTTGCACATGGACTGTTTGATGTAAATTCCCTCTGGTAATTTGCTTCCATAATTAGCAATAAATGCAGTGCTAGGTAAATTTAACATATTAGTGTTATGCTAGATAGTTTTATGTCAACTTGACCTGAGAAAATGCCTCTGTGAGATCCAGCTGCAAGGAATTTTATTTTCTTAATTAGTTGTCAATGGGGGAGGGTCCAGCCCACAGTGGGTGGTGCCACCCCTAGGCTGGTGACCCTAGGTTCTATAAGAAAGCAGGCTGAGCAAGCCATGTGGAGCAAGACAGTAAGCAGTACCCCTCCATGGCCTCTGCATTAGCTTCTGCCTCCAGTTTCCACCCCTGTTTGAGTTCCTGTCCTGACTTCCTTCCATGATGAACAGCAATGTGGAAGTGTAAGTCAAATAAACCTTTTTTTCCCCAACTTGATTTTTGGTCATGATGTTTTGTCATAGCAATAGAAACCCTAAGAGAAGTGTTTCCAGGCAATACTATTTTAATTGTTGCATAAATATGTGTTTATATGGTATGCATGTTTAGGTATACATGTTCAGACATGTGTGTGTTAGTTCACGTGTATGGTTAGCTCAAAGTTGTTGTCCAGTGTCTTCCTCAGTCTCTCAATCTCTCCCCACTGTATATATTAAGGCAGGGTCTCACATAAACCTAAAGCTATCCCATTCGGCTAGTTTAGCTATTCTGCTTGCTCAGGGTACCTCCTCCCTTCCTTTTCAGTCACGGGTTACAAAGCAGCTCTCCATGCCCATCACATATATGTGGATGCAAACTCTAATCCTCATGGGAGCACAGCAGGTGCTTCACCCGTTGAATCATCTATCCTTCTCTGCCTTGTTTATTTCATCAGGTTTATTTACATACAATTCGAATACTGTCTAGGTATGTATGGTGACGAACACAATTCACATACTGTCTAAGTATGTGTGGTGGCTGATTTTCATTGTCAGTTTGACTGGATTTAGAATCACCATGACGACTATATCTCTGGACAAGTCTATGGTAGTATTTCCAGAAGATTTGACTGTGGGTAGAAGATTCACTCTAACCATAGGCAGCTCCATTCCATGGGCTGGGGTCCAGGGCTGAATACGGAAGGAGAAAGTGGCCTGAGCCCCAGCTCTCATCTCTCTGCCCCTTGAGGATGCAACATGACCAGCTGCCTCTCACTCTTGCCATCATGGCCCCTAAAACTATGAGCCAATAAACCCTTCTCCCTCAAGTTGCTCTTGCCAAGGATTTAGTCAGCACAACAAGGAAAGACATAACATAGTATCTTTTGTGCAGCTACAATGGAATACCCGAAATTGCTTAATTTATGAGGAGTAGCAATCTGTTTCTTGCGGGTATGTGATGGTTTGTATATGCTCGGCCCAGCAAGTGGCACTTTTAGAAGGTGTGGCCCTCTTGGATTAGCTGTGGCCTTGTGTGTAGGGGCTATTAAGATCCTCATCCTAGCTTCCTTCAGATGAAGATGTAGAAGTCTCAGTTCCTCCTGCACCATGACTGCCTGGATGCTGCCATGTTCCTGCTTTGATGATAATGGACTGAATCTTTGACCCTATAACCAGCCCCAATTAAATGTTGTTCTTTATAAGACTTGCCTTGGTCATGGTGTCTGTTCACAGCACTAAAACCCTAACGAAGACACAGTAAGAGTCTGGGTAGCCCAGGATGAAGGTAGTGGAATCGTTAGACAGTTAGACAGTTTGTGATTGTAGCCCAACTGGTGCTATTACATTGAGTGTGAGTCTTCCCCTTTAGTTAAAGCTTTGTGGGCAGGCCCTCATAGCATACACAGGCACCACACTCACTGCCCAGTGACTCTCTGTCACCTGATGAGATCTAGACTCACTTGGGAGATGGACCTCTGGGCACACCTATGGGGGATGGATCATCTTGATC
Organism: Mus pahari; assembly: GCF_900095145.1. Lineage (NCBI taxonomy): Eukaryota > Metazoa > Chordata > Mammalia > Rodentia > Muridae > Mus > Mus pahari. The sequence goes on from NC_034609.1 coordinate 49,157,262, forward strand.
AGGTTAACTGAGAAAGGGAGGTGTCCAGTGTGGATGAGAACATTCCCTGGGCTCAGATCCTGGACTGTATAAAAAGAAGGTGAACTGAGCTCCAAAATTTCAGCACCCTTTGCTTCCTGACCGAGGATGCACCATGACCAGTTGCTCCAAGCTCCTGCCATTGTGGCTTCCCCTCGGTGAAGGACTGTACCCCAAAAACTGTGAGCCAGAATCAGTCTTTCCTTCCTTAAGTTCCTTGTATGGTTACCATTGTTATCATAGCAACACACAAGTAGCCCAGCTGTCATCACTCACTAGATCCTCCTGCCTCAGCCTCCCCCGTATCACATTATAAGTGTGTACCATTGCGTCTGGTTTAATAATCAGAGAAAAGAGTGGTAGTCAGTTTATACTTTGGACAGGTTTTCCATTCTTAGAGTTGGGTAGAAGACAGCAGTACCAGCTCACGACTGCTGAAAATTTTCAGTATTGAATTCTTCTTTGTCAACTTATAATTTATTCAACTTTTCCTTTGGTTTGGACTACAAATCTCCAATAGAGCCTTTGTTAAATCTTTGCCATTACACTCATCTTCCCATGGGATCTACCATTATGGGTGGCACGCTCAGCTTTCAAAGTGATTTCCTGTCTACGGTGTCATAAGAACATGAAATATTTAACCCTTACCCTGAAATGCGAAGCAAAGCTTCTAAGCTGTATGCAGAGATGACATCTGTTAATCAATGAATTGGTGACAGAGAGGAATAGCTACGTCTTTACTTGTCATTTTCGCATGCACCTATGTGGTAATGCTTTAAGTCAAAGAGAACCTACTCCAGCTTGTTCCCTTGCACATCGACTTGGGACCTGAATCAGATGGTTCTTACTCCTGCTTCTCTCAAGCGCAAAAGGTGTTTGGGAAGTGCTAGTATAGATAGTAGGAAGCAAAGGATAATGACAGGTGGGGATATCCATGGAGGGGTGGGTTCTCTGGGAAGTAGGCTACATCTCAGAACAACCTCACCAGAATGGGGGATGAAGCTGAAGTGTTTATGTCCCAGTTCCTAAGAGTGACTGGCTAAGGGCAGTATCCACAGAAGTTGTGCTCCCCTGCATTGGACTTTTCATGCAGGGAGGCAGAAAGGGAACCAGAAATCACAGGCTGGCAGTTACAGTTTAGTTAACTGGAGGGCATGCAAGAGTAGCATCTGAGGGGTAGGACACAGACAACTATGGTGTCTGAACCCTGAAAGGTATCCAGAGGCTAGATTGTGACCTTGAGAGCAGGGGTGTGTACTGCACTTACCAGGGGCTGAACCTGCCTCTGTTTCCTTACAGGGTCTCCCAGGCCCTCATTACCACTCCCAACTTGAGAATTCTCAGCAGCAGTTGCTGAATGGCAGCTAAGTCCATTGAGACTATGAAAAAGGTTAAATACACATAGATATGTATTCTGGTTTCCTTCTGTTGCTGTACTAACACTCCAACCAAAAGAAACTCGGGGATGAAAGAGTTTATTTAGCTTGCACTTCCAGATCACAGTTCATCACTGAGGGAAGTCAGAACAGGAACTCAAGCAGAATCTTGAAGCAAAGACCATGGAGGCATGCTGCTAGCTGGCTCAATCTCAGACACATGCTTTCTTGTATGGTGTAGGGCCACCAGCCTAAGGAATGGTGATGCCCACAGTGGGCTAGACCTTACTATATCAACTAACATTCAAGACAACTCCCACAGACATGTCCACTACTTAGTCTGAGCAATCTCTCAATTGAGAGGCTCCTCTTGAGTGACTGTAGACTGTGTCAAGTTGGCAGTTAAAGCTAGCTAGAACAGTGTCACAGTTTGAAGAATGAAGAGGCCTCTGTAGGTCACCTACAACCAGTGGGAGCTCCTTTGAGGCCTCAGATCTATCTCTCCTCTATGGCTCATATGGCTGCCTCCCTAAGTAGCCACATAAGTCTTTATTCCACTTCTCAGTCATCCATCAGTCCTGATAGTGTGGTGGGAAATGGTTGACCAGATGGGTTAAACTGCAGTTATCAAGCTTAAAGATATGCTTTAAATTTCCATTTTTTCTATTTCCTGGGTTTCGTTAATGGAAATCAATAAGCAATTATGCAAAAGTTCAGCCAGAAAATCTATGGCAAATTGTAGTAAGATGTAGTCCCAGCAATCAGAGACCGAACTTAATTAACACTCTGCTATTCTGAATTTATATGATATGGATTTAGATGCTTTTTAAAATAACTCTCATTTTATACTGGAATGGATTTTCTATTAACATGTAAGTCAGTGATATTAACCAATGCATGTGACCTACCGACCTTCTGCAAATTTATTTGTTGCAATAAAACACTAAGGCAAATGTGCTTCTGTATGTGGATGCTTGTTAATGTACCCAGTGCCCTTGGCATGCTAGCTGTGCCTTAGCTATTCATCTGCATTTCATAAGGCTGACTGAACTCTCAGGGAACTCATTCATTGTTTAATTTCCAAACCACACTCTTTGGCCAAAGAAAAGAAATCCTGACTTAGAAGAACCGATTATTATAGAGTAAAGCCTTGATAATTCTGATGTTATAAATCTCTCATGAAATTTATCTCTTTAGCTGTGCACCACAGACTCCTTTGGGAATTGTAGAAAAGCCGGAACAAATGAGTTTCGCAGTAAAGAAGAAAGGCTAGAAAGAACCAAGTGATGCTCAGATTTAGACGTTGGGTAAGCCTTGGTCATTTGGGCTTAAGTGACAATGTTGTCACCAGCTAGCTTTCCAAGAGGTGTCTAAGCTGCAGAGGAGCAGGCTTGCTCTCTTTGGAGCCAAGGAGCATCTGTAAGAGGAATTCTCACAGCTGCCATTTGTTCTGGGGATCCCAGAGCTGGGAACAAAACTTTCATGTATCCACTTCCAGGCTGAGACAATGCCCCTATTCACAGCACTGAAAGCAGTGTCCAGGCAGTAATCCAGCAGCGGCAAGAACAGCGGGACTGGGCAGTTAGAAGAGGTTGAAAGAAAGGCAGACAGCCAACCCCCATCAATTTTAGAGGTCACCTGAGCCTCCATTAAGGATGAGACACATGTGCCAAAAGTGAGGTAGATTTGCCTCAAGGTAGATTTACCCAGGACTGGAGATCATCTTCCAGCTTATTGCCACCCAAGATGAGTTTGTGGCCGTCCCTGCTGGAGTCATCCAGAGGATTTGCAGGACATGGCTTCCTGGCTCCTCTACATAGAACCGTTGGGTCAGAACTGAAGCATCAGGGACCTCAAATCCAACTTTAATTGGTTAGCTCCATTGATGTCCGCTGGTTACACTATCCCTTCTCTCAAAAGAATGGGAAGGGTCTAAGCCCGGGTCCCACAGTCTCCAGTACTCCAAGCTGTAAGAAATGGGTTGTAGTGGTCCATTTGAGTATGAGGTATACTTTCTAAAGCTTATCAAAGAGTCCAGATAAGGAGGAGTCCTTAGGCCATCCCTTCCCTAGCTGGTGTCTGGTGTCTGCTTGTCTCGTAACTTTGACAGTTGGAAGCCTCCGGCAGTTAAACAACTGAGCCACATCAGAAAATGGAATGGTCTCAAGCCCCAGAGGGTTCACGAATAGAACAAGACTTTACATCCTGAACAGAGTGTAGGTGTGTGTGTGTGTGTGTACATGCATGTGCATGTGTGTGATATATTGGGGTATGCTAGAGGGGTCTAAAGAGTGTACTTCTTAGGTGAAGCAGCCTGTTCACCTGAGGAAATGAAGCAGGGGTTTCTTGCAATACAAAACTTTAAAAACTGTTGCGGAAAAGACAAGCCAGCCATTTTGTATTTGTTCTGTGTTGGCATTTGTTTCTACAGGCTGACATAGGGAAAACGACTTCACTTTTGCTAGTCTCCTTAATCTACAGTAGAATGAGGTCTCCTGAGACCTCTCTCACACACTGTGTTCTTCAGAGTCCCTATCTGTCAATCTCAGTGCTTGCTCCCCAGTGACCTCAGTAGGTACCCCTCCCTGGGGAACAGCTCTGTCATGTTTTGTAACTGGGTTTACCTTCCCAGGGGGTTGAGCATAACATTAGTCCTCCAGAGAGAAAGGAATTCTTGGTTCTTACCAGGACTTTTCTACTTGTACATAAAATCAATTTTATTTCATTTCCTACTTTAAAACAACAACAACAACAACAACAACAAAAACAACAACAACAATACACACACACACACACACACACACACCAAAATGTATCAATTCCATTTAACATGGAAATTAAAGAAACTCACATACCAAGTTGCTCACACCATCAAATCCCAAGAGAACGAATGACTTTGAGAAACTTAATAACTCTTTTAGAGCCCTCACCAATGGAACTACCTCTTTTGACCATTTTGCAATTTTTTAAAAAAAATATGAGTGATTAAAAATTGTCACAGTTCCCAACTCTGTACTGGAAACATCAGATCCTATCCTATTGATAAAGCAAGTCATGCTATCACTGTTACATATTCTACCCTGATCCCTAGCAAGAACATCAGGCTGGGGACAAGCAGGAGAGACAGGAAGCAGAAATGCTGCAGCCTAAGAGGACAGGATGTGCCAGGAACATATCAGAGCTGCCAAGGACACCGGTTGGAGATATTAATTACAAATCAGTGACAGGAAGGAGAATTGAGTGGGTTCAGATTCCTACAGGAGATGACACTGGAGTAGCATTTTAAACACGGGGAGGGGGGGCATTTCACAAGGAAGAGACGGAAGGATGACACATCAAAATGCAGGGAGGGATGGGCGTGGCTGAAGAAGGGAGAGGTAGTTGGTTAGGATGAGTGGGGTGTGGCAAGAAGCAAAATTGACAAAGGACAAGTTAGGGAGGATTACTTGGAGACTTGGATGCCCAATGGTCCCAGGGACAGCCCTGAGCATGTGGCAGCGTGGAGGGACAAAACCGCATAGTGATCGCATTATAAAACAGCATTTACCGAAGAGATGCTCCAAAGAAAATCCACCATTTGCCTTAGAAGGTTGTTGCTGTCCTGTGACAAAGTGAGACCACATGCCTGCGCCTGGCATCCACTCACCACTGTGACCGACAGAGGGCACCACAGAGGCAGAGTCATCTGCAGATGCCAAGGTAAATAGTACACGCACGCAGTAATAACACAGGCCATCAGGTGGCGCCTGCAGGAGAGCAGGTCTCACCAGAGCTGTGGGACACAAAGTACTTCTAAGAGTTCATAGCATTAAATGTCTCCATATATATATATGAAGACATATATATTTCATATATATATGAAAGTTCTCATACCAGCAATTTAATATTACACCTGAAAGCTCTAGAAAAAAAAACAAATATACTAAAGAGAAGTAGAAGGCAGGAAATGAAATCAGAACTGAAATCAATCAATTAGAAACAAAGAAAACAATACAAAGGGTCAAAGAAACCAAGAGCTGTTTTTGTTGTTATTGTTTTTTAGTAAAGAAAATCAGCAAGATAGACAAACTCTTAGACAAACTAACTTAAAAATCAAAAATAAAAGGGGGGACATGACAGTAGACACTGAGGAAATTAAAAGAATCATTAGGTTTTACTTCCAAAGCTGTACTCCAGAAAATTGGAAAGTCTTAATGAAAGTTAAATCAAAATCAGGTAAATTATTTAAGCAGCCCTATAACTGCTAAGGAAATAGAGGCAGTCATTAAAAGTCTCCCAACCAAAAAAGGTTCAGGACCAGATGGTTTTAGTGTAGAATTCTACCAGACCTTCCAGGAGTAGCTAATACCAAAACTCCTCAAAGTATTTCACAAAATAGAAACAGAAAGGACACTGCCAAACTCATTCTATGAAGCCACAATCACCCTGATAACTAAACCACACAAAAACTCAACAAAGAAAGAGAATTTCAGACTGATTTCTCTTATGAACATTGATGCAAAAATACTCAATAAAATACTGGAAACCAAATCCGGGAACACATCAAAGACATCATCCATCAAGATCAAGTAGGCTTCATCCCAGCGATGCAGGGATGGTTCAATATCAAGTTAAATGGAGAGAAACTTAAAGCAATTCCATTAAAATCGGGAACAAGTCAAGGCTGTCCACTCTCACTGTATCTATTCAATATAGTACTTGAAGTTCTAGCTAAAACAATAAGTCAATTAAAAGACATCAAGGGGATACAAATTGGAAAGGAAGCAGTCAAAGTATCAGTATTTGCGGATGATATCATAATATACATAAACAACCCTAAAAATTCCACCAAAGAACTCCTACACCTGATAAATACCTTCTGCAAAATGGCTGGATTAACTTAAATAAAAAAGTAACCCTCCTTTATACAAATGATAAATGGGCTGGGAACACCATTAACAATAGTCCTGAATAATATAAAACATCTTGCTGTAACTCTAACAAGCAAGTGAAAGACTTATATGACAAGAACTTCAGGTTGCAGAAGAAAGAATGTAGAAGATATCAGAAGATGGAAAGATCTCTCATGCTCATGGATTGGTAGGATTAACATAGTGAGAATGGCCTAATACCTAAAATTTATAAAGAACTCAAGAAGTTAGACACCAAAAAACCCCAAATAACCCAACTGAAAAAAAAAAAACAGTATAGAGCTAAACAGAGAATTCTCAACAGAGGAATCTTGAATGGCCAAGAAACACATAAAGGAATTTTCAAACTCCTTGGCCATCAGGGAGATACAAATCAAAACAATTCTGAGATTCCATTTTACACCCATCAGAACAGCTAAAATAAAAAATAACTCAAGGGATAGTACATGCTGGTGAGGATGTGAAGCAACAGGAACACTCTTCCATTGCTGGTGGGAGTACAAACTTGTACAACCACTTTGGATATCAATTTGGTGGTTTCTCAGAAAACTGGGAATAGTTCTACCTCAAGACCCAGCTATATCACTCGTGGATGCCCATATACCCAAAAGATGCTCTACCATCCCACAAAGACACTTGCTCTACTATGTTCACAGCAGCTTTATTCATAATAGCCAGAAACTGGAAACAATCTAACTGTCCCTCAACTGAAGAATGGATAAAGAAAATGTGGTACATCTACACAATGGAAAACTATTCAGCTACGAAAAATAAAGACATCATGAATTTTACAGACAAGTGGATGGAACTTGAGAATATTATCCTGAGTGAGGTAACACAGACCCAAAAAGACATGCATGGTATGCACTTACTTATAAGTGGATATTAGCCATAAAGTACAGGATACATACTCTATACTCCACAGATTCAAATAAACTAAACAAGAAAGAAGGCCCAAGCAAGGATGCTTGAATCTCACTTAGAAGTGGGGAATAAAATAGTCATAGGAGGTAGATGAAGGGATGGAACTGGGTGGGAGAGGGGATGGAAAGCAGACTGGGGTCCAGGACCAGGCATGGGGAGAGACAGGAGAGATGGCCAGATGGCCATGAGAATGAATGGAAGTCTGCAGCTGATGAGAATGGGGAAGGTTGGGGGGCATCTTGAGGACATGCCAGAGACCTGGGTTAGGGGAGGCTCCCAAGAATCAATGGGGTGACCTTAGCTGAGACTCACAGCATGGGTATATGGAACCTGAAGAGGGCACTCCTGTAGCCAGGCAGGAATCCCCTGGAGTGATACGGATACCAACCCACCCACAAAACTTGTGACCCAAAATTTATCCTGTAGATGTGTGACTCCACACAAGATTCAACTTACTCAACTATGAGTACAAATAACCGGTTCAAAAATTACAAAATTCTGTGTGTTTCCTGCTTCCTGACTATGAAGGGCCAATGTGACTGGTCCTCACGACCCTGAAAATACCCCTTCCTGCCAGGATGCTCTTCATAAATTCTAAGCCGAGACAAGTCCAGCTTTCCTAGCCTTGCTTTGTGTCCACTATCTGGTCAACGCCAGAAGACCAGAAACTAATACAGTCATTGATGTTTGGATTCATCTGTGACCCGAATTAAATGTCAGTTAAAATAAAATGGCCAGTGAAACGGTCCTTTTACGGCTTTAGAATCTGCTGTCTTTTTAGGGTTTTGAAGGGAAGTTTTAACATGGCAGCTATTTACACTAAGTTATTGGAGCACATGAACACTGTGGTCGGTGTGGGTGCCCTACATAGGGAGAATGAGACCAGAAGGAAGCAGCAGTAGTGGGGGGAGTGTCAGTAAAGAAAAAAATGTCAAGGCAGAGATGAGTATGAGAGCTCGTGGCAAGGATACAGCTCGGCTTCAGTCTCACAGGAGGATGTCTCAGAAGGCCATCCCTGGCTTCGGCAGACGTGCGTTCTCAAAGGTGTTTGTTTTAATGTTACACACACAGGAAACTACAAACAAATAAATGTGCACAAGGTTGACAGCTCCAGGTGGGGCGCCTCTGAATGATGGCTGGTATGCAGCCATTGAAAATATTGACTTAATCTTATTCAAATTCCTGAGGGAAAGCATGTTCTGTGGTTGTTTACAACAGGGCATATATATATATATATATATATATCTCGGCTCAAGTTCTATATAAACAAACGACACAGACATGAATAAAGAGAACAGGAAGAGGTAAGACCATTATTTTTAAATATTTATGTATATTATTTTTAATTACTTGGTGTGTGCCTGTGTGTTGGTATGTGCGTGTGAGTGCAGCTGTCCACAGAGGCCAGAGGCATGTGTCCCCTGGAGCTAAAGAAGGCTCTAAACCTCCTGATGTCAGAACCAAACATGGGTCTCTACAAGAACAGCAATGTCTCCTACAACCAGACTGTCTTTCCAGTCCAACAATTCCTAGTAGCAAATGTATGTAGGAGGCAGGCTAAGATAGTGTGTGTGTGTGTGTGTGTGTGTGTGTGTGTACACAGACTCATATGTTTGCCTTCAGTGTCTTCCTCTTCCCACTTCAGTTTTTGTTACAGAACCTAGCAGTTGCCATTTCTACTGGACTGACTGGTCTGCAAGCCCCTGAAAACCAGTTGCTCCTCCACCCAAGCACTGAGTTGGGAGCATGCACAGTCACCCCCAGCTTTTTCATGGGTGCTGGGCATTAAACTCAGGCTCTCATACTTGTACAGAAAGTCCTGTGCTCTTTGAGGCAACTCCATGGTCACCCCCACCTTTTTTTTTTCCTTCTATGTAATTTGCTTTTAAAAACCACAAAACCACAGAGGCCATGCACCCTTGTTTAATTTGCAATGACCTCTAAAGACTGTGAAAAAAGACAGGAAAACCAGGAGAGGCCTTCAGTCTGCAAAGAAAAATGCCTCACATCACTGAGATTTCCCTGCTGAATATTGGGATGTTTGAGAGCTCTGGGGCCTGGTTCTGTTCTAGCTTTCATGGTGGACAAAGGGCAGATGTTTTGCTTGGGGTTCAGCAATTCTAACTCTTGCTTTCTGTGATAAGAGCACCTTGGGGTGTTCCAGTAAGTCAAAATTTCTCATCTTGTTCTTCCATAGACTGGTCTTGAGGCAAGTGGCAGCTCCCAGAGCTGTTAGCTACTCCATTCCAGATTCTGTAGTGTGTGTCTGACATTTTTACCATCTATAATTTTCTTTTATTTTATGTTATTTTAAAACATGTACATATGTGTATGTGTCTTGTGTGCACAAATCTGTACATACCTGTTGGAATTTGTATGGCCATATGTGTCCAGGGAGGACTTGGAGCAGAAATGATAGAGAATGCCTGTTTGATGGATTCATCACAGGCTCATGCATAGCTAACTTTCTTATTCAGTAAGGACCAGCCCGGGAAAAGTGTAGCCCATAGAGTACTGGGCCCTCCTACACCAGTAATCAACTCAAGCCCCCACAAACTCACCCATCTAGAACATTCACCAAGATGCTGTACTTGGGGGACCAAGGCATGGCAGTGAACTTGTGCTCCCTCTAGTGGCATTGCAAGAGCACAGCACAGCTGTTAAAATGTCAGATGTCAGGGTGGTGCTCCCTCAATTGCCATTTATTTCAAATTGTAGCCACCATAGCAGAGTATCCCCCTCCACAATTTGATGCTGAAGGACATAGATTTTAGCCTCTTTGTGAGTACCTATGTACACCTTGCCTCCCTTTCTCTGTGTCTCTGTCTCTATGTCTGTCTCCTCTCCCTCTTCCCTCACCGTGTGTGTGTGTGTGTGTGTGTGTGTGTGTGTGTGTGTGTGTGTGTGTGTGTGTGTGTACATGTACATTCATGCATGGTGTGCTAGTCCTCTGGCAACTTCCATGTGTTTGAAACAGGGTCTTCCATTGGCCTGAAAACTGGCCCCCTCCCCTTCCAGGAAACCTCTTATTTTGCAAGCCTGGGATTGCGGGTATGCTCTGCTGTGCCTGACTTTTTAGGCATGTTCTGGAGATCTGAAACACTTTACAAACTGAGCCAACACCCCAACCCGAATATGGATTAATAATCTCAACATAATGACACCAGAAAATCAAAATGCAAATGTATACCCTTGTGTCTGAATCTCCATTGTAGAAGAGAATGTATGTATGAAACCTGCTTTGAACATAGAAAAGGCAGAGGCAGAAAAACCCAGCATAGCCAACGGGGTGGGAGAGTCCAGTGAGTGCAAAGTCCCACTCTTCCTAAGCTCTGCACAAGGCTGTGTGCACAGGCTTCTCTCTGCTCTCTCACTGGGTGATACAGGATCCAGACCTTGAGGGCCACCCTGCACACGTCCTTGATGCCTTCTGGCAGGGACTGTCAACAATTGGCTCTGATGCCCTAAGGCAGTATCTTTATGGACTGTACCTTCATTGCTACATTGTTACGTTGTTACATTTTTACACTGGAGTTACACTGTTACTTTGTTACACTGTTGCATTGTTATGCTGTTAGACTGTTACATTGTTACTGTGGGCTACACCATACCCTGTTCTGCTTTCCTCTTCTTATTATGTAGTGGAGCTTTGTGATAAACTCCTTTAGAGGAACGTGAACAACTGAATCCTACCAGAGGCTGACACTTCCTTGACGTGTAGGGTTTTTTGTTTGTTTGTTTTGTTTTGTTTTTTATATCCCCAGTCCTTCTGGAAGCCTTGTGCTCAAGGCTGTCTTTGAAGTACTTTCTAAGAAAACAAACAATGCAATAAAGAAACATGCAATAGGGGAAAGCATTAGACTTCATGAGCAGTATGCCACAAGCATTTGTTATAGTCAGTGAAAGCAATGGAAACAATCACAGTAAGTGAGGATGGGAGAGGTCAGGCTTCAGACAGTGCCAGGGCAGCTCAGAGGATGCTGGAAGGGTAGAAACCTATGTAGGTCACTCACTTTCCCATTGGGTGGTACCCAGGGGCTTTGCATCCCAGCCCCTCCCTGTAGCAGGAACTGAAAATTGGCTGCAGAATTGGCCATGAATGTTATGTCTAATTATGATTCATCATTATCCTTATTCATGCCCTGCAAGTTCTACCCTCCCCCAGCACATACTTTCATGATTGATTTCCTTCCTCCCTTCTCTCTCTCCTCCCCACCCCCTCTCCCTTCTTTCCTTTCCTTCTTTCTCCTTCTCCCTCTTTCTTTTTTATTTTTCTTTCTTTTGATAATGCTGATCAGTAGCTCAGGCTGTTTTCAAACTTGCCATCCTCCTGCCTTGGCCCTTCAAATGCTGGAACTGCCAAAATGAGGGTTAAGATCCCCTCCTGGCCCCTCTAAATCTGATACATACAACTCAGCAGTCTCCGTGATGACAAACAGGAGCCCCAGACCGCTTCCCTGTCTTAAGGAAAGCTAGGAAGATTCTGACTGCAAAATATTTAGGACAATAGGTCTGGCATTCTTTGAATGTCAGGATTCATGATTTTGACAAATTTAGACTGATCTGTAGTCCTGGAGCTAATAAGAAGTTATCAGAGATAACTGTTATCAGGGGATAAACACAATAATTCAAAGTAAAATGCCACTGGGGCCTTTTAAAGCCCCACTGTTCCTGATAACTCTGGTCTCTTTGGCTCCCAGGGATGAGGTCCTACATATGACACCATCTTTTTTTAAAATTATTTTCTTTATTTACATTTCAAATGCTATCCTGAAAGTTCCCTATACCCCACCCCCACCCCTGCTTCCCTACCCACCCACTCCCACT
>NC_034609.1:49170891-49174159 GCF_900095145.1 Mus pahari
TGGTTGATTTCAGCCCTAAGTTTGATTATTTCCTGCCTTCTACTCCTCTTAGGTGAATTTGCTTCCTTTAGTTCTAGGGCTTCTAGTTGTTCTGTCAGGTTACTAGTATGTGCTCTCTCTAGTTTCTTTTTGGAGGCACCCAGGGCTATGAATTTTCCTCTTAGGACTGCCTTCATTGATATGACACCATCTTTAACACTTTCATCAGCTGTGCCCAAAGCTAAGTCAGTTCCTGGCCTCCACCTTCCAAACCAGTCATATGCCCAAAGTCAGGTCCCATCCTTGTTTTCTCACACAGGGGGTTTCTCCCCCTAATAGATTCTCCCCTGCATCTTTCCTCATTCCCAAGGCTCTTTACCTGGCCAAAGGTTACATTTGGCTTTGCTGGCATTCTGCTTCAGTGGGGTAGCTGTTAGCTTTCTGTCTAAACTCCACCCCATAGGTACCTGGCAACAGCCAAGTAGACCTGACCCACTATAAAAGGGGCTGCTTCACCCCTCCTCCCTCTCTTGTTCTCTTATTCTCTTGCTCTCTTGGGCTCTTCTGTTCTTGATCCCTGTCTCCTCATCCTTCCCTCACCCTTCCCCATTCCCTTCCCCCTCTCTCCATGTGCTCATGGTCGGCCTCAACTTTTCTATTCTCTCTCTCTCTCTCTCTCTCTCTCTCTCTCTCTCTCTCTCTCTCTCCCCTTTCTCTGTCTCTACTACCCTCTTAATTCCCCTCCCCATGCCCTGAATAAACTCTATTCTATACTATACCATCATGTGGCTGGTTCTTCAGGGGGAAGGGATGCCTTATCATGGGACCACTGAGACATCCCCTTCCTCTCTACCTGGCTACACCCACATAGAACATATTCTTTCTCTCTTTATCTTTTTATAAACACACCAGTAGCTCCTTAAATTCAAAGGTTAAAGGACAAGGTTGTCCTGTGGAGGTGCTGATGACTACAGAATTCAGAAGGACACTGTGGGTAAAGAATCCATTCCAGATTGCTCCTTGTAGCTTCCTCATGGTGTCTAGACACCTCAGAGCTGTGATGTTTGACACCAAACCCACCCAGTATTTTTGATTGTTAGCTGTAACTGCAACATCCATTGACTTAAGCCAATGCATTGGCTAGAGATGTAGCTCAGCTCACTTGTATAGCACATGTGGACAGTTTTGTAAGCTCCTGTCAGGCAGATGTGGTAGGAGCCTCCCCAAGATTGTCAGTGAAAGGAGAGCGGATACTTGGTCCTCCTGGATCCAGACCCTTCTAGGTACTGATCTTGCTTCCTGTCATTTACAGTCACAATAGATCAAAGGGCAAGCCTCTATCCAGTACTGTGGCTAAACTCTCCCAATTCATAGTTTCTGCCAATTCCTATGGTGTAAACGCCCCCACCTCAACCTGTGCTTTAGTTGCTTTCGCTTGTTGCTGTGATAAAAATACTTGACCAAACCCTTAAGGGCATCATTTGCCTCATGATTTGAGAGGGTGCAGTCCACTGTGGCAGAGGTGTGGAGGTGGGCGTGTGGGAAGGTTTGTTTACATCTGGGAGGGTCAAGATGCAGAAGGACATAACTGGTAGCATCCATCTGACTTTCTCCTTTCCCTCCTTTCATTCAGACGAGGCTCCCGCACTGAGGATTCAGCTGCCGTGATAAATGAACGGACTGTCAATCTTAAAACCTTACTGACTCTATGCCCATAGATACTGTCACAGGTCCTTGAAGGCGCAGTTAACGGGACAGCTTATTCCAGTCCCTACGGGGTTCAGACACTTGCTTCTCCAGGTGCTTTCACCATTTTAAAATATTCCTAGAGCGGGCGGGGCTGTGGTTCACTTGGTATAGGTCTTGCCTAGTATGTATAAAGCCCTGGGTTTCATCTCTAGCACCGAATAAAACAGGGCACAGTGACACATGCCTATAATCCCAGCACTTGGGAGGCAGAGGCAAGAGGCTTTTAAATTCAAGGTAATTCTCAAATCCTGAAGGCTCTACTGTTTGCAGATTGAGGACTCCCTTACATAAGACTTCCTTCTGAGGTTAGCCCAGGTTACAGGAGACTCTGTCTGTCTGTCTGTCAGTCTGTCTATCTATCTACCTAACTACCTATCATCTATGTATCTACCTATCATCTATCTATCTATCTATCTATCTACCTACCTACCTACCATCTATCTATCTACCTATTATCTATCTATCTATCTATCTATCTATCTATCTATCTACCTACCTACCTACCATCTATCTATCTACCTATTATCTATCTATCTATCTATCCATCTATCTATCTATCTAATCTATCTACCTACCCACATATCTATCATCTATCAATCAATCTATCATCTCATCTATCTATCTATCCACATATACAACACACACACACACACACACACACACACACACACACACCATGCATACATGCACACAGACCTCTAGCCACTTCTCTAAATTACCTCCGGCAGAATTTCTTAGGCTCCCTATTCTTTGTCTGAGACATGTCCTGTGGGAGTTCATGCTTAAACAGTATTTCTAATCTATTGGAGAATATTCTTCTTACAAAGCCCCTGAGATGTCTGATTTCTAACTTAAGTAGGAAATCTGGGCCACCGTGCCACGGTTGGTAATGAGCTACGTGGCTCTGTCTGATAGCCTGCCCTTGTGCTAACACCTGCACGAACTCGGAGTGTGAGTGAGAGCTCCCTCACACAAGACAGCCTTCAGTGGGTAAATGGGCAGATGCTGGACCATCCTGACAGACATGGGAATATGTTTACTGTCCAAGAAGAGTGTAACAGTGACAGCAAATGACAGAAGCCAATCTGAGAAGGCTGCACAGTGCACTAGTACTGAGAAGCAGGGACAGAAGGATCCGTTGTCCCAGCTGCACATGGAGACACACTGTGTGACCCCAGCTACTTAGGAGGCTGAGGCGGGAGGGCTGTAAACTAGAGGCCAGCTAGGGTTGCATGGTGAAGTTTATTTCTCCCTCCTACTTCTATACGTACACTGTAGATGTATAATAATGCCTTAAGGTCATCACTGGGGATTAGCCTGGGTCTCTGAACACCTTTCCCTCAGGCTACCTGCTGATATCCTTACAAGTGAGGGGTAATTGGGAGAAAGCTGCTCAGGGATGATACACTGGCCACCATTCAAGGGCCTGTTCTGAGGCCACCACAGCAAGCACCCACAGGAACAAGGTCCGACCACACTCATTGACTCCGAGAGAGAGAGAGAGAGAGAGAGAGAGAGAGAGAGAGAGAGAGAGAGAGAG